>NC_092120.1:4546376-4752380 GCF_045679555.1 Salvelinus alpinus | reverse complement strand
GAGGTCAGAGTAACATCAACTCACTGAGTTTAGAGGAAAGGACAGAGACCATATTGACGTTTAACGTTCTCCTCTTGGTAAACCAGTAATGGTAATCAGATCCAGGTGTTTCTCTGCCCTTTAACGTCTTATACCCTTTCAACTCAGCAGGATGAGTATGTTGGCAATTTGCAACGCAATCGTTTACTGTTAGAAGCCACTACTGTGACACTGTGCAGTAGTTCTGCATATTTGCCAGAACACTTTTTGTTATCATTCATGAGCACATTTGCTAAGCTGTAAAAAGTCCAGTGTTGCAACTTGTTATAACATCAACGTGAGTCAGAAACCAAAAACACTCACAACGTACGCACACACACACACACACACACACACACACACACACACACACACACACACACACACACACACACACACACACACACACACACACACACACACACACACACACACACACACGAATTCCCCCTGTCTCTGTCATTATGAATCTTTGAACTATGTGTGTTGTGCTGAGCTTTAAAGCCTGTAGTCTTGTTGATTCCCTCAGCTCAATGTGCGCAGGGCCCCACAGCCCGGAAGCAGCAAGCGTTGGGCGGCTACAGTCGCTATTTTAGCAAACCAAACATTATTAATGCGACCAATTGACTGGATTACTGAGCACATTCATCAAAGATAGCCTCTCTGGCTCTCCGTTCCTCTCCGCAGCCCAACAAGAACACACATGCTTGCCAAGATAGCAGCAAGTGTAGCAATTGATTTCAGACCGGCACAAGGTATTAAAAAAGAAAACAGACTACTTTAAAATGGAGTGTGTTGTTTATTTTCATGAGTTCAACCAAATGAAGGGAAATTAAATTCTGCCTAAAACTAATGTACTGATGGTGATGTATTCATTCTATCCTCAACTGGACAAAGCTGAGCTTTTATAGGAAAAAGTGATAAAAAAAACAAGCTTTGGTATAGAAGAGTAAATCTGAAATTCTATGGCACCCTATCCCCTATCTAGTATACTACTTTTTATCAGAGACTTATGTAAATAGGGTGTTGGTATAGGGATTAGTGTGCCATGTCAGACTCATTTAGTGAGGGTGATTGAGGCTAAGTCTATTCTAGGCCTTCAGTGAGACTCAGGTAATCAGGTCTAGACTTATTTCTTATCACAATGCTATTGCACTCATTGTTATAGAAACGTTTTGTTTGTGTCAATTTAACATTCTGGTCACCCTAAACTTGCACGATAAGCACTATCTATCTTATCCCTCTACGCAGAATTTGTCATAATTATATTTGTCTGCAGGCACACTCAGCGGGGTTCTCAGAAAACCGTAAACATCCCCTTTCCCCTGAAACCGGATGTGGGGACCCGTGTCAGGTGTTTATTTGACACCCGCTACGTTAGGTTAGGCTGCAGGAGATGGCTGGCTTTGACCGAGCCCGTTGATTATACACTGAACAAAAATATAAATGCAACATGTAAAGTGTTGGTCCCAGAAATTTTCTATATGGACAAAAAAGCTTATTTCTCTCAAATTGTGTGCACAAATGTGTTTACATCCCTGTTAGTGAGCATTTCTCCTTTGCCATGGTAATGCATCCACCTGACAGGTGTGGCATATTAAGAAGCTGATTAAACTACATGATCAATACACAGGTGCACAACACAATGCTGGGGACAGAAAAAGGCCACTGTAAAATGCCACAGAGGGAGCAGGCAATTGGCATGCTGACTGCTGGATTGTCCACCATAGCTGTTGCCAGATAATTGAATGTTAATTTCTCTACCATAAGCTAGAGAACGTCGTTTTAGAGAATTTAGTGGGACTTCCAACCGGCCTCACAGCTGCAGACCGTGTATGGCGTTGTGTGGGTGAGTGGTTTGCTGATGTCAGCGAGTGTCCCATGGTGGCGGTGGGGTTATGGTATGGGCAGGCATAAGCTATGGACAACCAACAAAATTACATTTTATCTATGGCAATTTTAATGCACAGAGATACCGTGATGAGATCCCATTGTTGTGCCATTCATCAGCCACCATCACCTCATGTTTCAGCATGATAATGCACGGTCCCATGTTGCAAGGATCTATACACAATTCCTGGAAGCTGAAAATGTCCCAGTTCTTCCATGGCCTGTATACTCACTAGACATTGAGCATGTTTCCCGCCTGTATCCAGCAACTTCGAACAGCGATTGAAGAGGAGTGGGAAAACATTCCACAGGCCACAATCAACAGCCTGATCAACTCTATGAAGGAGATGTTTCCTGCTGTTTGAGGCAAATGGTGGTCACACCAGATACTGACTGGTTTTCTGATCTACCTTTTTTTTAGGTATCTGTGACCTATTTTTTAGGTATCTGTGACCGATTTTTTAGGTATCTGTGACCGATTTTTTAGGTATCTGTGACCAACAGATGCATATATGTATTCCCAGTCATGTGAAATCCATAGATTGGTGCCTAATGAATCTATTTCAATTGACTTATTTCCTTATATAAACTGTAAATCTTTGAATTGTTGCATGTTGCGTTTATATTTTTGTTCAGTATACTGTATATTGACATTCCAAAGTAGTATCAGTTTGGCCCAAAGATATGATTGACTTAGTCTACAGGAGTTGATGCTGATACATCTCTTCCAAAGGAAACAAACACGGTACAGACCAGAGGAGGCTGGTGGGAGGAGCAATAGGAGGACAGGATCATTGTAATGGCTGGAATGGAATTAATGGAACAGAGTCAAAAGTGGTTCCCACATGTTTGATGTGTTTGATAGAATTCCATTTAATCCATTCCAGCCATTACAATAAGCGTGTCCTCCTATAGCTCCTCCTAAAATCATCCAGACTCCTCTGGTGCAGACTGCTCTGGTGCAGACTGCTCTGGTGCAGACTCCTCTGGTGCAGACTCCTCTGGTGCAGACTCCTCTGGTGCAGACTGCTCTGGTGCAGACTGCTCTGGTGCAGACTGCTCTGGTGCAGACTGCTCTGGTGCAGACTCCTCTGGTGCAGACTCCACTGGTGCAGACTCCACTGGTGCAGACTCCTCTGGTGCAGACTGCTCTGGTGCAGACTCCTCTGGTGCAGACTCCTCTGGTGCAGACCACTGGTGCAGACTCCACTGGTGCAGACTCCTCTGGTGCAGACTCCACTGGTGCAGACTCCACTGGTGCAGACTGATTGTGAAGTAGGAATTCTGAAATAAATGTCCTCACTGTCAACTGCGTTTATTTTCACCAAACTTAACATGTGTAAATATTTGTATGAACATAACAAGATTCAACATCTGAGACATAAACTGTTCCACAGACATGTGACTAACAGACATTGAAAAATGTGTCCCTGAACAAAGGAGGGGTCAAAATCAAAAGTAACAGTCAGTATCTGGTGTGGCCACCAGCTGCATTAAGTATTGCAGTGCATCTCCTCCTCATGGAATGCACCAGATCTGCCAGTGCTGTGAGATGTTACCCCACTCTTCCACCAAGGCACCTGAAAGTTCCCGGGACATTTCTGGGGGGAATGGCCCTAGCCCTCACCCTCCGATCCAACAGGTCCCAGACATGCTCAATGGGATTGAGATCCGTGCTCTTCGCTGGCCGTGGCAGAACCCTGACATTCCTGTCTTGCAGGAAATCACTCACAGAAGGAGTAGTATGGCTGGTGGCATTATCATGCTGGAGGGTCATGTCAGGATGAGCCTGCAGGAAGGGTACCACATGAGGGAGGAGGATGTCTTCCCTGTAACACACAGCGTTGAGATTGCCTGCAATGACAACAAGCTCAGTCCGATGATGCTGTGACACACCGCCCGAGACCATGACGGACCCTCCACCTCCAAATCGATCCGGCTCCAGAGTACATGCCTCGGTGTAACGCTCATTCCTTCGACGATAAACGCGAATCCAACCATCAGCCCTGGTGAGACAAAACCTCAACTCATCTGTGAAGAGCAATTTTTGCCAGTCCTGTCTGGTCCTGTGAGGGGTGGTTTTGTGCCCATAGGCGATGTTGTTGCCGGTGATGTCTGGTGAGGACCTGCCTTACAACAGGCCTACAAGTCCTCAGTCCAGCCTCTATCAGCCTATTGTGGACAGTCTGAGCACTGATGGAGGGATTGTGCGTTCCTGGTGTAACTCGGGCAGTTGTTGTTGCCATTCTGTACCTGTCCCACAGGTGTGATATTCGGATGTACCGATCCTGCTGTCCGACCTGTCTTCCGGTAGCGCTGTCTTAGGCGTCTCACAGTACGGACATTGCAATTTATTGCCCTGGCCACATCAACAGTCCTCATGCCTCCTTGCAGCATGTCTAAGGCACGTTCACGCAGATGAGCAGGGACCCTGGGCATCTTTCTTTTGGTGTTTTTCAGAGTCAGTAGAAAGACCTCTTTAGTGTCCTAAGTTTTCATAACTCTGACCTTAATTGCCTACAGCTTACAGACGAGCTGTTAGTGTCTTAATGACCGTTCCACAGGTGCATGTTCATTAAT
Organism: Salvelinus alpinus; assembly: GCF_045679555.1. Classification (NCBI taxonomy): domain Eukaryota; kingdom Metazoa; phylum Chordata; class Actinopteri; order Salmoniformes; family Salmonidae; genus Salvelinus; species Salvelinus alpinus. The sequence continues at coordinate 4,747,892 of NC_092120.1, read as the reverse complement.
TGTTTATGGTTCATTGAACAAGCATGGGAAACAGTGTTTAAACCCTTTACAATGAAGATCTGTGAAGTTATTTGGATTTTTACGAATTATCTTTGAAAGACAGGGTCCTAAAAAAGGTAAAAACATTTTTTGCTGAATGTATTACAAATATTTGGTTTGAGGCAACTCAATGACAATATTGATCAGCTTTTGGAGAGCTCAGCGCTTTCCTATCAAAGCTGATTGATCAGCTAAGAAATATGAATGTCACTACCATTCATCTCTATTTGGTTTTCATATTGCAGTTAGAGGATGATGAATTATCCTTTGTCCACATGTGTCAGTATTGTCACAATCCGGCTCATAGCCTGTGACAAAAATGAGGGGACACGAACAACAGGTATAGGCCAATTAAAATTGTTCTTTATTATAAACAAAACTATTAACTTTAAACTAAGAAAAAGTAATGAGGTGTGGAAGTATCATAATGTAAGGTGTATGTAAAGTGCATGGATGCGTGAATATGTGTGTGTGAACATGACTGAGTGAAAACTATGCAAAACTACAAAGGAACAAACAAAACAGGATCATACCTGGAGGAGCAGAGAGAGAGATTAGTGAAGCAGCAGTTTAAATACCCTGAGCCCAGGTGACTCCAATCACTAACGACCCTCCTCTGCCTGCAGGAGGAACCGCCCCCTGCACTGCAGAGGAGGAGCCGTGACAGTATGATGTGGCCAAACATGCTTACTGAGATTTAAATGAGGCTATACACTCCCTTCTTGGCACAGAAAGATGTGGATGATGTGATGACATTGATCGCGGCGCTGGTATCCTTGTTGGATTAATAATTCAGGGATGCTGAAGACCCCATTGATCATTAATTAGGGGTGTTAATAGTGATGGGTTTTGATGGATGTTTGGGCTGAGGAAGACCCAGTAGTCTGATCACAGAACACATGTCACCAGCTGAGAGGGAAAGGGCATTCTCCAGTACCCACACTGATCCATTCTCCAGTACCCACACTGATCCATTCTCCAGTACCCACACTGATCCATTCTCCAGTACCCACACTGATCCATTCTCCAGTACCCACACTGATCCATTATCCAGTACCCACACTGATCCATTATCCAGTACCCACACTGATCCATTCTCCAGTACCCACACTGATCCATTCTCCAGTACCCACACTGATCCATTCTCCAGTACCCACACTGATCCATTCTCCAGTGCCCACACTGATCCATTCTCCAGTACCCACACTGATCCATTCTCCAGTACCCACACTGATCCATTCTCCAGTACCCACACTGATCCATTCTCCAGTACCCACACTGATCCATTCTCCAGTACCCACACTGATCCATTCTCCAGTGCCCACACTGATCCATTCTCCAGTACCCACACTGATCCATTCTCCAGTACCCACTGTGGCAAACCTCTTCAAGGTTATGAGCGTTTGTCACAAATTAAGTGGGAAACTGTCACCAAATTATCCCAGAATGAGAGTTCTTTCGAACAGGACAGTACCTGTGTGTTTGTCTCTCCGTCCTGGTCCACCCAGGTCGTAGGCAAGGTCAAGGATAGCAGGGTTCGGTACACGAATCGGGTTCTCAGTAGGTCCAGGTCCAAACGCCAACAGGTAAGTCCAAAACAGTCCAGCTCATACACAGTAAATCCAGCCAATATCTATTATCTCTTTCTCTATGGTTCACAGATCCTTCCAGCCCTCACTTCCTCTTCCTGGTTTTTCTTGACCCTTTATCTGTGTGTTGGCTCCACCTTCTGAGGGTTCCCCTTGCTTCTGGGACTTGTAGTTTTGGCAGTCGGCCATTTTGTGATCTGTAGTTCTGATCGGGGTGGCCATTTTAGTGATCGGGCAGAGCCCGTTTATTAGTTCTGCTCTCACATATCTGCCATTTATCACTCGACCCCCTTCTTTGCCACACCACACTGATCCATTCTCCAGTACCCACACTGATCCATTATCCAGTACCCACACTGATCCATTTTCCAGTACCCACACTGATCCATTCTCCAGTACCCACACTGATCCATTCTCCAGTACCCACACTGATCCATTCTCCAGTACCCACACTGATCCATTCTCCAGTACCCACACTGATCCATTCTCCAGTACCCACACTGATCCATTATCCAGTACCCACACTGATCCATTCTCCAGTACCCACACTGATCCATTATCCAGTACCCACACTGATCCATTCTCCAGTACCCACACTGATCCATTATCCAGTACCCACACTGATCCATTCTCCAGTACCCACACTGATCCATTCTCCAGTACCCACACTGATCCATTCTCCAGTACCCACACTGATCCATTCTCCAGTACCCACACTGATCCATTCTCCAGTGCCCACACTGATCCATTCTCCAGTACCCACACTGATCCATTCTCCAGTACCCACACTGATCCATTCTCCAGTACCCACACTGATCCATTCTCCAGTACCCACACTGATCCATTATCCAGTACCCACACTGATCCATTATCCAGTACCCACACTGATCCATTCTCCAGTACCCACACTGATCCATTATCCAGTACCCACACTGATCCATTCTCCAGTACCCACACTGATCCATTCTCCAGTACCCACACTGATCCATTCTCCAGTACCCACACTGATCCATTCTCCAGTACCCACACTGATCCATTCTCCAGTACCCACACTGATCCATTATCCAGTACCCACACTGATCCATTATCCAGTACCCACACTGATCCATTCTCCAGTACCCACACTGATCCATTCTCCAGTGCCCACACTGATCCATTCTCCAGTACCCACACTGATCCATTATCCAGTACCCACACTTATCCATTCTCCAGTGCCCACACTGATCCATTCTCCAGTACCCACACTGATCCATTATCCAGTACCCACACTGATCCATTATCCAGTGCCCACACTGATCCATTATCCAGTACCCACACTGATCCATTATCCAGTACCCACACTGATCCATTATCCAGTACCCACACTGATCCATTATCCAGTGCCCACACTGATCCATTCTCCAGTACCCACACTGATCCATTCTCCAGTACCCACACTGATCCATTCTCCAGTACCCACACTGATCCATTCTCCAGTGCCCACACTGATCCATTCTCCAGTGCCCACACTGATCCATTCTCCAGTACCCACACTGATCCATTCTCCAGTGCCCACACTGATCCATTCTCCAGTGCCCACACTGATCCATTCTCCAGTGTCTAGACCAGGGGCCGTATGTATCAACTGTCTCAGAGTAGGAGTGCTGATTTAGGATCAGGTCCCCCAAGACATGTCATTTTATTTATTGCCTAAACTGCCTAAACTGATCTTGAATAAGCACTCTTAGATACTTGGTACATACTCCAGAGTATATACACTTGGCTCCAGAGTATATACACTACCGGTCAAAAGTTTTAGAACACCTACTCAAGGATTTTTCTTAATCTTTACAATTTTCTACATTGTAGAATAATAGTTAGGTCATAAAAACTATGAAATAACACACATGGAATCATGTAGTAACCAAAAAAGTGTGAAACAAATCAAGCCACCCTTTGCCTTGATGACAGCTTTGCACACTCTTGGCATTCTCTCAACCAGCTTCACCTGGAATGCTTTTCCAACAGTCTTGAAGGAGTTCCCACATATGCTGAGAACTTGTTGGCTGCTATTCCTTCACTCTGCGGTCCGACTCATCCCAAACCATCTCAATTTGGTTGAGGTCAGGGGATTGTGGAGGCCAGGTCATCTGATGCAGCACTCCACTGTCCTTCTTGGTAAAATATCCCTTACACAGCCTGGAGGTGTGTTGGGTTATTGTCCTGTTGAAAAACAAATGATAGTCCCACTAAGCCAAAACCAGATGGAATTCCGTGTCGCTGCAGAATGCTGTGGTAGTCATGCTAGTTATGTATGCTCTGAATTCTAAATAAATCACAGACAGTGTCACCAGCAAAGCACCCCCACACCATAACACCTCCTCCTCCATGCTTTACGGTTGGAACAACACATATGGAGATCATTCGTTCACCCACACGCGTCTCACAAAGACACGGCGGTTGAAACCAAAAAATCTCACATTTTGACTCCAGACAAAAGGACAAATTTCCACCGGTCTAATGTCCATTGCTCATGTTTCTTGGCCCAAGTAAGTCTCTTCTTCTTATTGGTGTCCTTTAGTTGATGTTTTTTTTTAAAGCAATTCGACCATGAAGTTCTGATTCACACAGTCTCCTCTGAACAGTTGTTGATGTTGAGATGTCTGTTACTTGAACTCTGTAAAGCATTTATTAGGGCTGCAATTTCTGAGGCTGGAACTAATGAACTTATCCTCTGCAGCAGAGGTAACTCTGGGTCTTCCATTCCTGTGGCGGTCCTCATGAGAGCCAGTTTCATCATAGCGCTTGATGTTTTTTGGGACTGCACATGAAGAAACTTTCCAAGTTCATGAAATGTTCCATATTGTCTGACCTTCATGTCTTAAAGTAATGATATACTGTCGTTTCTCTTTGCTTATTTGAGCTGTTATTGCCATAATATGGACTTGGTCTTTTACCAAATAGGGATATCTTCTGTATACCACCCCTACCTTGTCACACCACAACTGATTGCCTCAAATGCATTAAGAAGGAAAGAAATTCCACAAATGAACTTTTAACAAGGCACACCTGTTAATTGAAATGCATTCCAGGTGACTACCTCATGAAGCTGGTTGAAAGAATATCACGATTGTGCAAAGCTGTCATCAAGACAAAGGGTGGCTACTTTGAAGATCTAAAATATAAAATATATTTTGACTTGTTAAACACTTTTTTCGTTACTACATGATTCCATGTGTGCTATTTCATCGTTTTAATGTCCACTATTATTCTACAATGTAGAAAAATAAATAAAAATAAAGATAAACCCTTGAATGAGTAGGTGTTTTAAAACTTTTGACCGGTAGTGAAGGTCTACAATACCATGGTGCCAACAGCAGCAGGATACAGCCTTCATTTGTGGCGACTCAAACGGTGGTACATGTTTTTTGTGACAAACTATAGCTTGAGGTTTTGTTTTGGGATCTGTTCTGGGACAGAGCTGAAGAGGATCTGTTTGGCTAGGTCGGGCGACACGGCTCTGTGAACTCTGTGATTGGTTGGAGTAGCCATGTTGTCGTGAGTGCTCTGCTGTGGTCAGCTTGTGTCTGTTAATGTAATTTCCACCGATTGATGAAGTGTTGATTGATGTGATTCTCTCATGCACATACACACACCCACACACGCACACCTTTATGACCTCTGGCTTGTATGTTTTGGGGATCAACATTATGGTGATTTTGCTCTTATTTCCTCTTCGTCAGGTATTATGAGAGCTGTCACCTCTGTAGTGGATATCAGATCTCTGTCTGCTGTAAGCTCTGTGGATCTATGGGCTTATAGTATCAAATCAAAGAACCTTACAAGGCACCAGTCAGCAGGGGGACTAGCTACTCGCTGGGTGGAACTCAATATGTCACTGTTATTATCTGGATGTCAAAATTCAATGAAAGCCCTCTAAGGGTGCACAACATGATTTTTGTGTGTGAAAATGGGGCAGCCATTTTACATAGGCCTTACTTAATGTTAGCCTCACCTGTTCTCCTAACTACCCCTTCACTGCTAACCACACCCTCTTACATTCTTCCCCACAATTTCATTTAGACTAGCTTCCTCATTGTCATATTCACACTACACATAGACCTGTACCTATCCATACACTCATTATCCCTTGTAATCGTATTATACTATTAATATTTAACGTCATTGTGTTAACCTTTCACCCACCTATACCATACCTATACCACTTCATTCAATTCATCAGTACTGTATGTATGGTACTCATACATTGACCTTCAGTTCAATCTGCTTTCTACATTGCTCACATTTTTCATGTGAATGCATACTTATCGTAACCTGTAATACAAAGGAGTTACACATTACACATATTCATATTCATCACCTACTCCCTCTGTCACGTCTTCGCATTAATCTGTCCAGTCTGATTCATCTTCTTCTTTCACATTCACATGGTCGGTCAGTCGTTTAGTCATTCACTCGCTTCTCTTCTCTCCTCTTTCTTTCAATTGAGCCACAGAGACATTCTCTTCTCAGCAAGAAACGGTGCTTCTCTCATGTGAACGGAGCGATTCCGAAAGCTCAGGATTCCAATTATAGTACATCCCGATTAACTGATGCTTATTAATTCCCTCCAACTCATTATGGCATGCAAAATAGAGCTCTCCCACGAGAAGAATACTAATGAGAGAGAGGAGAGAAACTTTTCCTGACTTGTGTCTTGTTGCTGCTTCTGCAAGTGTCCCGGTCCTCTGTTTAGTTGCTGCTTCTGCAAGTGTCCCGGTCCTCTGTTTAGTTGCTGCTTCTGCAAGCGTCCCGGTCCTCTGTTTAGTTGCTGCTTCTGCAAGCGTCCCGGTCCTCTGTTAAGTTGCTGCTTCTGCAAGCGTCCCGGTCCTCTGTTTAGTTGCTGCTTCTGCAAGCGTCCCGGTCCTCTGTTTAGTTGCTGCTTCTGCAAGCGTCCCGGTCCTCTGTTTAGTTGCTGCTTCTGCAAGTGTCCCGGTCCTCTGTTTAGTTGCTGCTTCTGCAAGCGTCCCGGTCCTCTGTTAAGTTGCTGCTTCTGCAAGTGGCCTGGTCCTCTGTTTAGTTGCTGCTTCTGCAAGTGTCCCGGTCCTCTGTTTAGTTGCTGCTTCTGCAAGCGTCCCGGTCCTCTGTTAAGTTGCTGCTTCTGCAAGCGTCCCGGTCCTCTGTTTAGTTGCTGCTTCTGCAAGCGTCCCGGTCCTCTGTTTAGTTGCTGCTTCTGCAAGCGTCCCGGTCCTCTGTTTAGTTGCTGCTTCTGCAAGCGTCCCGGTCCTCTGTTTAGTTGCTGCTTCTGCAAGTGGCCTGGTCCTCTGTTTAGTTGCTGCTTCTGCAAGTGTCCCGGTCCTCTGTTTAGTTGCTGCTTTTTGAGTTTTATAGTATGAGTAAATAAACCATAGAATCTACTGACAGCTTCCTCTGACAGACCGACAGACTGTGAGCCAACGGGGCAGGCCAGGGGGCTAACCCAAACAAAACACTTCAATCTCCCGCCGCTGTGCTCCAGCGCTCCCCAAGGGCTTGATTGATTGATCCGCCGGCCAATCAGGGCACATTGATCTAAGAGTTCCACCCACTCCCCTCACAAGCATCTCCGGCAGCCATTCATCTGTTGGCTGTCAGATGAATTCACTGGAGGGCCGTTGGCCATATAGCCAGCACTTTTAAACACACTTTCCACTCCAGTCTTTCTGAAGAGAGTGCATCACTCTACAGTACATTTCAGGAGTTTCTCTTACAGTAGTACATCCCCCTGGATCAGATTCCTGTTGGAAACTGTCCAAGCCTTAACGTGTCTGAAAGCTTTTGCTTCAGTCATGTGTCAGTGTTAAAAGTACCCCCATAGCCTGAGTCAAAAAGTACCCCCAGCTGATGTGATTTGCAAAATATCTGCCTCATTTTATTGTCAATAGTAAGGTCTCGATGGACTTGATGGAATTATAATTTCTATATCTTGTGAATTGTATTTGATTAACCTTTCTATTTAAATGAGGAGATTGTTGAATTATGAGTAAAAGACAGAACAGGATAATCACACACAAGTGTATATGTAATGAGTCAAGAACAATCCTCTCAACATTAAATGTGATTTCATCAACCACTTTGTTCAACTACTGTACTAACCAACTGTCTCTTGTTTTCAGGAGGAATTTTTGAGTCCATTGAGTCGGGGCCGTCAGGTGCTGAGGAACTAGCCTTTAAATTTGCTTTAAATACAATCAACAGGAACAGAACCCTACTGCCAAACACAACGCTAACATACGACATCCAACGGATAAACATCTACGACAGCTTCGAAGCCTCCAGAAAAGGTCAAGTGTTATGAATACAATTCAGACAGCTGCATTCACACCCAGATTCATGACTGGTGCTGGTCTCCTGCAACAATATTCATAGATATTCAATATTCAAGTTTTAAAATATACAAATATTCATCTGACGTTTGCTTGCTATTTGTGTGACTCTCCTATCCTATTTAGCATTGTTAGTGTGTTCCCACCCACCCAGTGAATATGGGCTCATGCGTAGTTCATTGGTTGGATTGGGACAATTATAATCAGGCATAGAAAGAGGATGGTCGCATCCCAAATGGCAACCTATTCCCTTTAGGCTTTATAGTGCACTACTTTTGATTAGGGCTCATCGGGCTGCCCCATAGGAATCTGGTCAAAAGTAGTGCCCTATATGGGAATAGGTTGCTGTTTGGAATGCATCCGTTGTCTGTGCAGTTGAAACGTAAACCAAGACAATTGATTGGTTTCTGCTAAGGACTCAGCAGTAATACTAATTCACAGAGCTGGTTGTCTCCCTGGAGACAGGTTTATAAACTGCAATAATCTATCGTTTTACTGGTTGCATTAGGCTTGACATTTCAAAGGCTGCATCTAAAATGGCACCCTTTTTCCGATTTAAGTGCACTACTTTTGTCCAGCGTCCATAGGGCAACCCCATAAAGGTCTGTTCAAAAGTAGAACACTATTGGGAAAAGGGTGCTTTTTCATACGCATCCAAAGTGTCTTATTGATTACTGGCCATTATATCCTTTTTCTGTGATTGAAGCGTTTTCTCCTTTCATCAAAATAAGTCATTTGAATGCAGAATGTTGTTGTTACAAACTGTTGCCAATCGTTTCATATATTATACAGGCCTACAGTGTATAGATCTTGCTCATACATTTTACACTGTCACTGGCTTCTTTCCAAATATACTTCATGATGGTCATTCAAAACCATACGAACGGACAGCTTGCCATAGTGGAGTGGGAAATCCATAATTTATCCTCCAGGAACTAACAGCAGCATGTCATATAATACTGAATAAACCACTGAATAAAGGACTAACTGAACGTTGTCTCCTCCCCCAGCCTGCGACCAACTATCTCTGGGGGTGGCGGCCATCTTCGGGCCATCCCACAGCTCGTCAGCCAATGCGGTCCAGTCCATCTGTAACGCGCTTGGCGTGCCCCACATCCAGACCAAATGGAAGCACCAGGTGTCTGACAACAGGGACTCCTTCTACGTCAGCCTCTACCCAGACTTCTCCTCTCTCAGCCGGGCCATTCTGGACCTGGTTCACTTCTTCAAGTGGAAGACAGTCACCGTTGTCTATGATGACAGCACAGGTAAGACCCCTGGCCACTTACAGTACCTCACACCTTCATGATCAATGACGACAACACAGCAAGGCTCACATCCTGTCTGTCCAGCCACTGTGCCTAGAAAGCATAGAAATAGAATGAATAGAACAGGCTTGGAACCACCTCATTGCAGTTCTGTGCCTCATAACTTCACAGTCACAGTGGTCTATGACCACAGAACAGGTTCAGTCACAGGGGTCTATGACCACAGAACAGTTTCAGTCACAGTGGTCTATGACCACGAACAGTTTCAGTCACAGTGGTCTATGACCACAGAACAGGCTCAGTCACAGTGGTCTATGACCACAGAACAGTTTCAGTCACAGTGGTCTATGACCACAGAACAGTTTCAGTCGCAGTGGTCTATGACCACAGAATAGTTTCAGTCGCAGTGGTCTATGACCACAGAACAGTTTCAGTCACAGTGGTCTATGACCACAGAACAGTTTCAGTCACAGTGGTCTATGACCACAGAACAGTTTCAGTCACAGTGGTCTATGACCACAGAACAGTTTCAGTCACAGTGGTCTATGACCACAGAACAGTTTCAGTCGCAGTGGTCTATGACCACAGAACAGTTTCAGTCGCAGTGGTCTATGGCCACAGAACAGTTTCAGTCACAGTGGTCTATGACCACAGAATAGTTTCAGTCACTGATCACTTATGTACTGTATCTCACACCTTCCATCACCCCTACTTTTTCTCACAGTGATTCCAACAGCTTAGTGAGTTACAGTAGACAGACCATGGTACTGGCCTGGCAGCATAAGGGCTGTGGGTTCGATACTCGGATGGGCCGCATATACTAAATATACAGTATATCCGTCGTTGTCAACAGTTCTGTTCTGCTAAATTACCATATCAAAAAACCCAAAAGGCCGTCCACCTTCACCGGTAATATAGACTATGATTATAGTCCTGTACAGTAGAGTAGCCCTGTAGCCCTACCCCCCCATTCGTCCCCAGATGGCCAGTGTTCCAGTGTTATAACAGCAGGCAGCAAACGTCTCAGCGTGCAGGGTACATGTGCCATATGCCAGAGGTCGGGAGGGAGCCAGCCTCAGAACAGGATGTCTGTGTGTGTGTGTGTGTGCGTTCGTGTGTTAGTCCAGGCTCAGGACAACACTGCCAGGTCTTCACATGCTCTCAGAAACACACTGGGGCTCCATTGGCCAGTATTTTATCACTTAAACCATTTTGCTTTCAATTTAATTCAGTTTAAATCTATTTCCCCAAAAACTACAACCAACTAAACAAAACAAAATAGAAACCAGAGAAGTGTCCAAAACCACTTTTTGGGTAAATGGAAGTTTACAGGTTTCAATATGTTCATCCTGTACCTAATACTTCATATTTTAGATATTGAGTAAGGCATTGCATTGAAATGAATATGCAATGTCTAAATATGGCTTCTCTACGGCCTCTGCATGATGAATCAATGCTTAGGGTAGAGACAGACAGCCCATCTCAGTATGGAATGCAGATCACAATGCATGTAGTGTCACGCCCTGACCTTAGAGAGACGTTTTATTTCTCTATTTGGTTAGGTCAGTGTGTGATGTGGGGTGCGCATTCTATGTTTTATGTTTCTATGTTTTGGCCAGGTATGGTTCTCAATCAGGGACAGCTGTCTATCGTTGTCTCTGATTGGGATTCATACTTAGGCAGCCTGTTTTGCCACCTTAGGTTGTGGGATGTTGTTTTTGTTAGCTCTGTGAAGCCTACGGAACGTGACGTTTGTTATTCTTTTGTTATTTTGTTTGGTGTTCTGAGTCAATAAAGAATCATGAACACGTGCCACGCTGCACCTTGGTCCACTTCTTCCGACGAGCGTTACATGTAGACCTATCATCTCATCATGGTAACTTTTCTTCTAGTGATAGGTAGGCCTACATTTGCTGCAGCATAGTCTATCCTACACTAATATAAAGACTGAATGCGTGTCTAATTTACCCATGTGCACTGGCTTTCGGGGTCACCTTGGTTTTTAATTGTAAAAGTTATTATTTTAATAATTGCAGCTGCAGAGTTTTAAAACAGCCTATCACTCGAATATCATTGCTTTATATCAGTGCACGTGCGAGCACTCTTGCAGTCTTTCTCTCCATCAACTCCATCCAAAACAGATAATCCTGTTCTAGATTGATATATTGCCCTATATATAGATGTCCTAGCATTTCAGATAATATATTCAATGCAGTATTAGCCTTATATTTAGCTAATTAATGATGGATTATGCATAATAAGCTTCTAACTTATAGCCTCTGTCTCTTGTGCAATACGCACACACCTGTGCTCCGCTGGCCTCTCTCCTTAAATAACGCTCCTTAGCTCTTGGAGTCCCATGCAAGAAAAGCTAGACTAGAACAGCTTGCTAGACATCATATATTTCAAAATTAAAATCAAATTCGCTAGCCTATACTTGTAACTTTGTAGTAGGCTGCATATGCTGCACCAGAATCGCATATTCTCTTCTGCTTTATCATGGTTTGAACGATGTGTGTAATTCAAGTCCATTTAATACAGTATAATACAATGAGTTCAGTAATACAGTTCACACTGAAAAAGGTTAGCCTACTGGCGCTAGTTTAATTTATTTACCCAACAGAGCATATAGCTAGCTACATTTATATGGGCTTTTATGTTTTTCCTTCGTGCATAATCTGCAGTAGGCTATATCATATATGTATTGGATAATGGCACAATATTTAGGGAATTTTTGGTCTTGGGCTCATTAAATGTCCTTAATGTATGGCTTAAGGACATTTACTCAATATTTAATATATGGCTCATCAGGCTCAGGTAGCATCAGGCTTGAATTTTCATGCTGATCAAAGCTCTAATCAAATCCAGACATATTTATATGCTTTATGATGCTTTTGAAGGACACTTCTGGTTTTGGCGGAAAATACCGGAATGGCACATTTGTAAAATAACGGGAAAATATTCAACCCTACTGTGTGTGTGTATTTGTGTGTAGGCTCAGCCCCGATTTGTCTTCTCTGTCACCTGGAGCTGCATGGTAAATGGTCCAGGAACACAAGGAAAGCACAAAGGACAATGCCCAAGGACTTGTCAGCCTTTCCCCCTCTGAGGGGCCAAAATATATCTCTCTGTTACAGTATCCAGAGAACTGACTATTAAATGTGTGAATAATTATATAGTGTCCATGACTCTGAAGGCATATGTATGCATGTACTGTATGTATGATCTCTGTGGTAACTTGTTTATCTGTACAGGGTGAACTCTAAATTACTCTATGCGAAGGGATTTTATGGTCCACTCAGGAATGATGTCTTATTTACATTGGTCTCATCCCCCACGCAAGCCTTTAAATACTGTGACACCCTGGTGGTCAGGTTACACTGTAAACTTGGTATCGTTTGATTGGTCAATGTGGTTGGTTTTGAGTTGAAAGAGTTACACCTTCAGATGTTATCAATGGAATGAAATGCCTTTGTTCTCTCTCTTATCCTGTATCCAGTCCATGGAGGAAGGTTGTATGATCAATTCTCATTTCCTAGGCTTCTAGGCCTCTGGCCTAATAGGCATCTCTTTGTTCATGCTTTGTCTTCTAAGTAAACCTTAGGATCTATATGCCTAGAAGTATGCTTTGTTAACATCAGTATTGCCTTGTAGACTTTATTCCTTGTATGTGAATCCATTCATTGTACAATGTTAATTAAATATCTGCCTTTGATATAGAGAAATCTCAGACTAATTCTTGTTAGTCAAAGTCAACTTATTGCCTAATGCTTGCTTCTATATTTTAATTATCTTTATGGAGTCAGATATACATTTTAATAGGCTAAATGCATAGTCTTATTACAAGTTGCATGTGAGGTATATATAATACTATTATTACCCCACTACATGTGTGCCCTGCAGGTTTTCTACAGCCCTTGTTCAGAAGGGCTCAGTGTGAGATAGGCATCATTGGGGAAGCATTGATTCTGGCTGATCCATAACACCCTGTTAATGAAGGTGTTAGTGGATGTAGCAGGTTGACACGGGGTGAGCCAATAGATAGTGAATAAATGCATGTGCTCATTGAGCCAAAGGTTGAAGATATCAGGATGAGAAGGAAGGAGACCTGAATGGGATGTTTGGAATGATTCAGGTAATACAATCAAATCAAATCATACTTTTTTTGTCCCATGCACCAAATACAACAAGTGTAGACCTTGAAATGCTTACTTACAAGCCCTTAACCAACAATGTAGTTCAAGAAGAGATAATAAAATATTTACCAAATAAACTAAAGTAAAATAAAATAAAAAGTAACACAATAACATATATATAGGGGGTACTGTACACTGACTCGGTACTGGTACTGAGTCAGTGTGCGGGGGTACAGGTTATAGGTAATTTACTCCTGAGGTGCTGACTTGCTGCACCCTCGACAACTACTGTGATTATTATTATTTGACCATGCTGGTAATTTATGAACATTTGAACATCTTGGCCATGTCCTGTTATAATCTCCACCGGGGCCTGTTTGGCCCACCTTTCCCTGTAGTCCACGATCAGCTCCTTTGTCTTGCTCACATTGAAGGAGAGGTTGTTGTCCTGGCACCACACTGTCAGTTCTCTGACCTCCTCCATATAGGCTGGCTCATCGTTGTCGGTGATCAGGCCTACCACTGTTGTGTCTTGAGCAAACTTAATGATGGTGTTGGAGTCATGTTTGGCCACACAGTCGTGGGTGAACAGGGAGTACAGGAGGGGCCTAAGTACACACCCCTGAGGGGCCCCAGTGTTGAGTATCAGTGTGGCTGACGTGTGGCTACCTACCCTTACCACCTGGGGGCGGCCTGTCAGGAAGTCCAGGATCCAGTTGTAGAGGGAGGTATTCAGTCCCACAGTCCTTATCTTAGTGATGAGTTTTGTGGGCACTATGGTGTTGAACGCTGAGCTGTAGTCAATGAACAGCATTCTCACATAGGTGTTATTTTTGTCCAGGTGGGAAAGGGCAGTGTGGAGTGCGATTGATTAATCTTCTATTAAACAGGGAAATGTGTAGGCCTGCTTACTTTGCCTGTTTTTATGTGTGTGAAAACATATTGTCCAACATATTAGATAAGCCCTATATTGCCATGTAATTCTCTCAGAAGGGACTCCTTTATTCTAAGCCATGTTTCATTCACACCCCAATTGCCCTACTGCTGTTGCCTCAGAGTGGAACAGGAAACAGCTTTCTCATTGGGCTGTTTCTCCATGAACCAGAGAGCATAGAAGTAAATCAATACCCACAATGGCCCTCTTCTAACAGATCAACTTTGTAATGGTACAAAGGCAATGGCATCTACACTCTCTGTTGTGGTGGTAGTATTCCTAGCCACACATCACAACGTTATGGGAGTCATGTTACACTGGAGTTGTATTGGGTAGTGAAGGAGAGATGGAGACGGTGGAATGCACCATGGTGCACCATGTTGCAGGGATAGTGTGGTTACTCCTATAAATATTCCCCCCAGTCCCAGTCCCAGCCTCCCTTCCTTCATTGATGGTGGGAGGGAGAGAGTGACAGTTTAATCAACCTGGCTCTATGTTTATGGCCCGGTTTCCTTGACAACATCCTCCGACTGCAACCGTAGAGGTGGTATACTAGAGGGGTGGTCCCTAAGAGCAAAGAAAGTTTTAACGACCCAATGACCAGCCACTCCATCCAACACCACTGAATAGCCACTCTATAGCCATCACTCTGTTTTCCTCTATATAGCTGTCAGCAAGGATCCCTTCGAGAATTCCTATGGTTGCATTTTATGACAGAACAAAACAATATATATTTAAAAAAAACAACACAACAAAAACCATCATTGAAATGTACACCGCATGACTCTTCTGAGGAAAAGGTCATTTACTTTGTGTCAAATGGGTGTAATTCTGTTATGGGAGAGGTTTTGACCCATATCTGCCTGACATTTTTTTGTAATTGTGTTAGTTGAAAGGTCGGCCTAAACCCCAGTGTAGCAAAATGTTTACAGAGGAGTGGCTGATTGCCTTGTTGTAATCAAAAAGGGGTTGTTTTATTTCATTATATTTTTGGCAGAACGATTTGGCATTTGAAAAAAAGGCATTTCTTATTTGCTAGTCTATTTATTTGTGTGTTGTGAGTGTGTCTCCTTGTGTGTGTGCACATACGTCCAAGCGTGCGTCCATCCGTGCGTGTGTGTGCAGTGTGTGTGTGTGTGTGTGTGTTTGCTTAGGCTGAGAGACATTTAAGTGTACTTGAGACTGAGTCAAGTTGAGTGGAAGTGATTGGCTCTAGAGTCCCAGGACCCCTTCAGTAATCTGTTTCAATTTGATGTGTGTGAGTGAAAACACACACCAGCCGCACCATTCCCATCATACGCTCCACTACCACACTGCAGATTGTTTAGAAAGGCCCGCTAACTGTCGTTCTACTAAATGCCATGATAATTCAGCTTTGGCTGCATCGGGATAATAGGTACTGCTGTGATGATGTAGCTTGCGAAATGCCATTTTCATAAACGCTGTGATCATTTGGATTTTCCAAGTGATTTTAATCACTTTGGTTGTACTTTTTGCTTCTCTGTTACTGTGCATTGAATTCTGTTGGTCTGGAGAGGTTTTATTTGGTTTTCTCTCAAGTGCTGTATGTTTCATAGTAGGGTCAAAGTACTGTAGTTACTGTAGTTAAAAGGATATCTTCCTAAAATGGGATGTTTTTACAGTGAACAGGAACAATTTTAAAATAGAAATAGACAAAAAAGAACGTGTAGCCTACTTCCACATTTATTAGTTTTTGTAAACTTTTAAGATTGTTTTATTGAACCTGTCACGTCAGTGTTGTTGGTGACATGCAATGTTAATTAAAGTCCACCAGCTGTTTGGAACTCCGACAAGATGTTATTGTGCCGACTACGCCATGCATAGCAACAGACGACCAGATGTTCCAGGGAACTAACTTTAATGAGTCCACATTGTGTTCTTACAACATGGCCACCCATTTTCAAACACATAGCAGCTACAGAAGAAAGCATCAGTTAGTAATGACAGTTGCAATGACAGTTACAATGACAGTTACAATGACAGTTACAATGACAGTTGTAATGACAGTTGTAATGACAGTTGCAATGACAGTTACAATGACAGTTGCAATGACAGTTACAATGACAGTTGTAATGACAGTTGCAACGACAGTTACAATGACAGTTGCAACGACAGTTACAATGAAAGTTACAATGACAGTTGTAATGACAGTTGCAATGACAGTTGCAATGACAGTTGCAATGACAGTTGCAATGACAGTTGTAATGACAGTTGTAATGACAGTTATAATGACAGTTATAAGCTCAATACATAGGGTAAAGTGGTCCACACTTTATGAGCAGAGAGGAGACGCATGGATGTGTGTATTTCCCACAAAGTGGAATTCTTTACTTCCATCCTTCCACATTCCTGAACGACTATTAAAACCTTTGACCGGAAACACGTTTTAATCTTTTTTCAATTTGTTCAACACGTTTAATGGAACATAAATAAGGCTGGCGATGCAGAGAGGGCTACATTAACCTTGACCCGCAGATTGTTGGGGAGACGCGTGACTCACACAGCCATTACTCCACTCACTCCTCCCAGCCTCCCGCTTCCCATCATGCAACACTCACTGTGCCTTAGATAGACCTCCAGGAGAATCACACAATAGGCTAAAGTGGCTTCTGAAAACAGGCGAGGAGAGGATGTAATTTTAGACAATTGAGAAAGGTATTTCAACATTAGAGCAAAGGGAAGGAGACAAGGACAGGAAACGAGACCATTAGACTATTGAGATACACGCTATATGTAGTTCAACATTGGTGCAGACAAAGGAAAAGAGACAAGGTCAGGAAACAAGACTATTGAGATCCACCCACCCTGCTACATCTCTACCTCTGATGGATGATCTGCAATGGAAACTCACCCTATGAGCGGTTCTTCGAGGAAGTTTGGAGCGGAATACTTGAGGAGAGGGTTGCTGCTGGTGCGTCTTCACCTCACTTCACAGGATATTTATCACAGGGCTGTTCTGTTTTACGCTCAGGAGACTCCCAGACGGCCCCTAATAAACGCTTTGAGTGGATGAAATATTCATGCAGAGTTAAATATGGATCCTGGAGCAGGCGGTCACAAGGCATTAAACACAGTCAATACAGATCACCACTTCCCTCTCTCCATATTTCTCTCTCCGGATTGCTGTGGTCTCAGGCAGAGTGTTGGGGTGGTGAAGAGGGGTGAATCTGCCAGGTAGAAATAGCACGGGAGACAACAGAGGAGATAGACAGGGGGTGAGGGTGGAGAGAGATCGCGAGGGGGGAGAGGAAGAGAGATTGAGAGAGAAAGAGGAAGAGAGAGAGTGATGGAGAGTGAGCGGGGGAGAGAGAGGTGGAAAGTGTGTGAGAAAGAGGGAGAGGACGAGAAAGAGGTACTCTGACATGTTGTTTATGATGTGCGAATGCAGCAGTCGGAGATGTCAGGGTGGTTTTACCAATGTTAACTAACTAACTGCTCCTGCAGTGGAAAGCTCTTGCAAAACTAAACACCCCAGCCAGATCGGACCACATTCAAACATCACACACATACACACACACACGCACGCACACACACACACACACACACACACACACACACACACACACACACACACACACACACACACACACACACACACACACACACACACACACACACACACACACACACACACACACACACACACACACACACATACCCCACGTTCACTTTTGTCTGAATTCCAAATTCCAATTCGACAGAATTGTAGATCGGGATCATAACTCTTTAATTGATTTAACCTCTCTAGGGTATGTGGGACGGTAGCGTCCCACCTCGTCAACAGCCAGTGAAACTGCAGGGCGCCAAATTCAAAACAACAGAAATCCCATAATTTAAATTGCACAAACATACAAGTATTTTACACCATTTTAAAGCTACACTTGTTGTAAATCCAGCCAAAGTGTCCGATTTCAAAAAGGTTTTACGACGAAAGCACACCAAACGATTATGTTAGGTATGAGCCAAGTCACAGAAAAAGACAGCCATTTTTCCAGCAAAAGAGAGCAGTAACAAAAAGCAGAAATAGAGATAAGATTAATCACTAACCTTTGATAATCTTCATCAGATGACACTCATAGGACTTCATGTTACACAATACATGTCTTTTTTGTTCAGTAAAGTTCATATTTATATCCAAAAATCTGAGGTTAGGCAAGATGCTAATGTATCACTTGGCAAAAAGCCTGAGAAAATGCAGAGCGCCAAATTAAAATTAATTACTATGAAAATTACTATAAAATCAAACTTTCATTAAATCACACATGAAAGATACCAATTTAAAGCTACACTGGTTGTGAATCCAGCCAACATGTCAGAATTCAAATAGGCTTTTCAGCGAAAGCATACGATGCTATTATCTGAGCATAGCACCATAGTAAACAAAAGAGAGAAAACATTTCAACCCTGCAGGCGCGACACAAAACGCAGAAATAAAAATATAATTCATGCCTTACCTTTGACGAGCTTCTGTTGTTGGCACTCCAATATGTCCCATAAACATCACAAATGGTCCTTTTGTTCGATTAATTCCGTCGATATATATCCAAAATGTCCATTTATTTGGCGCGTTTGATCCAGAAAAACACTGGTTCCAACTTGCTCAAACGTGATGACAAAATATCTCAAAGGTTACCTGTAAACTTTGCCAAAAAATGTCAAACTACTTATGTAATACAACTTTAGGTATTTTTTAACGTTAATAATCGATAAAATTGAAGATGGGATGATATGTGTTCAATACAGGATTAAAACGATATGTAGCATGCCTTCTGTTTGATCGACTTCAAGATGGCCGTATTTCTTCAATACACAAAGGAATAACCTCAACCTATTTCTCTAGACTGTTGACATCTAGTGGAAGCCATAGGAACTGCAAGCAATTCGCTTAGAAATCTGGTTTCCCAATGAAAACACATTGAAAAGACAGTGACCTCAAAAAAATATATATCTGAATGGTTTGTCCTCGGGGTTTCGCCTGCTAAATAAGTTCTGTTATACTCACAGACATGATTCAAACAGTTTTAGAAACTTCAGAGTGTTTTCTATCCAGATCTACTAATAATATGCATATCTTATCTCCTGGGGATGAGTAACTGGCAGTTGAATTTGGGTATGCTTTTCATCCAAACGTGAAAATGCTGCCCCCTACCCTAGAGAAGTTAAGAACAACCGCTTTCCACAAGCGCCTCCATCTGCTTAACATTCACTGTGATCACCATGGGCCTTTGTGGCCGCCAACAAAGCAGCTATTTAAACTAACTGTGGCGGTCAGGTAATGAACATTTTGAAACAAGCTGATGTGCAATGAAGTCTAACTAAGGGTTTCTGTTAAAATTGAGAAGGCCAGCTGGTCTTCTTCATAGGCCTTTTGTAGTGCACTACTTTTGACCAGGACATGCACTGTAGGTGCACTAGGAATAGGAAGCCTATTCCAGTCACAGCCATAGTCTGCAGCCATACAGTAGCTACACTGTTTCCTCTCTCTGGCTCATCGTATATGTATTCTGTGGTGTTAGTTAATAATGACCCACAGTGGGCGAGGTCCTCAGCCCTCCATTGTGTCTACTGTGTCCACTTTGTCACGGGCAATGACGCATCATCAGCGTGCGAGAGGGCGCCACCGTGGGGCATCATCATCAGTGTGCGACAGAGTGTTGTAGTGATTTAATGAAGGCTTGGGAACTGGCTGCTGCTCAACACTCAACAACAAGCTGTGAGCTGAGCTGCGCTGGTGTCCCATGGTGCTGTGCGCTCAAGTAGAAACAGGAAGTAAACAAATAATGCCATGGGCCAACCAGCTGGGGACTGCCTGTATGGCTGCAGGCTGCAGAGAATAACAACTACATGGTTGTGACTGTGACTGTTACTGTGGCAGGTCTATACAGTACTGAACCAGGGAAAAGATTATTGATTGCACTTGACTGGAAACACTTGTAAGAATTCTTCAGCCATAGTGGCTCTCTGTCCTATATCTCTATGTAGGAATTTAGATGTTAGCGCAATGATATGCTAGCTGTTCCCATATACTTTCAGTCATTGAGCCAGCGAGTATCCATTTAAAAGCATGTATCGGCAAAAATATATATATCTTGTAAATCCTAGTTTTTGCCGCGGTGGAAAACATGTAGCAGCGGTGCTAAATTAATATAGGGGAAGCATTGTAGATGAATCGATAATGAGCATGAATTCAATGTATCAGTGATGAATGATAAAAGTCAGGTGGAGTATTGATAGATGTCTTTTTGGTTTCCTTTTCAAAGGGGAATTCATACTGTTGGGATCCGCTTTCTTCTAGCATCAAGGTCTGTGGTACTGGCTCTGGTAAGATACAGTGTGGCGCAAGAAAATACAGAGCTTTGAGAGAAACATAGATGGTGGAGGTAGAACAGGAAGGATACAGACAAATATTAAGAAATGAGGAAGTGGAATGAAATGTGCAATAGTGCAAAGAAGGGAGAGAAAGAAAGAGGGAGAGGAGGAGGAGGAGGAGGGGAGAGGAGGAGGAGGAGGGAGGAGGAGGAGGGGGGATGAGGGGGGAGGGAGGAGGGAAGAGATGTGAGACAAGTTGACAGATGGATGGATTTCATTAAAATTGGAATGACATTAGACATCTATTCATAGAGCTTCCTTATCTACTACTAATTAAAACCAAGGGAGTCAAATGAATACAGAGTAAAACCAGAGATACATATTTGTAGTTTATCTTGGAAAATGGGGAGCCTGCACTGTTTGCAACAGAAATGGAATTAACATGACATTTTCAGGGCGGCAGGTAGCCTAGTGGTTAGAGCATTGGGCCAGTAACCACAAGGCTGCTGGATTGAATCCCCGAGCTGACATGGTAAAAATCTGTTGTTCTGCCCCTGAGCAAGGCAGCTAACCTGTTGTTCCCTGGGTGCCGTGGATGTCGATTAAGGCAGCCCCCTGCACCTCTCTGATTCAGAGGGGTTAAATGCAGAAGACACATTTCAGTTGAAGGCATTCAGTTGTACAACTACTAGGTATCCCCCTTTCCCTATTCAAAATGGTATACGTATTGTACATTGATACATTCCCTCTCACACACTGTCTTTTTTGTCTCTGTGTTTCCTCTCAAGGTCTTATTCGGTTACAGGAGCTCATAAAGGCTCCATCTCGCTACAACATCCGCTTGAAGATCCGCCAGTTGCCAGCGGACACCAAGGACGCAAAGCCTCTCCTCAAGGAGATGAAGAGAGGGAAGGAGTTCCACGTCATTTTCGACTGTGGACACGAAATGGCTGCCGGCATCCTAAAACAGGTGTGTATGAGGAGGGGAAGTGATGTGTGTCTGTGTTTGTGTGTGCATGAGTGAGAAGTCACAATCCCCAGTCAATTCAGACAAGTTTTGTCAAACTGGGTGCAAAGTATGTTTTTTGTACATTTCCTTGAAAGAAGGAACGTCCTCTAAGGTCCTTTCAGTCATGCAGGATATCAGCTAAACATGAAACAGAAAGAGAGGATGCTTTGTACTGACTCAATTAAAAACATTCATATTCCTCCTCCTGCTTCCAGGATGTATCAAATATTAAAGATAACATGACTCACCCTGGCACTCACTCTTTCTCCCTCACTCTCTCCCGCGTGCCTTTTTTAATCAGTGTGGTAGCTGGTGATTGGTTATGAAGGTCAAGGACACCTATCATTAGCTAGTGGCATGTGAGCTACTCCCTGGTAATGGGGGGTAATGAAGGACTTTTCCCTGATATCCTCATTACAAGACACACGCCTGACTCAGTGAGGGAAGGATTCTTGTCCTCATTTCACTCTGAGACGACAGTCATGGTACTCTTTAGAGACGCAGATCAATCTTCTACCGTACAAGAAACAACTGGAGGTGGTTTAACTGTCGTTCATAGTGCCATTGTGGAACTGTCTGCATGCTTAATATCCAGCTTCAAATTCTTCATGTTAACCTCTGTAGGCCTTCCTCTGGAGTTCATATGCAGGTGGCCAAATAATTATGATATGCAGGTGCTAAAAGATCATTTTTCTTCTGATCCCTAAACGACGCGTTTCTAATTACTGCAGATTTCCCCAATCCCTCTGCGGTGTCCACGGATATAGTGCAGTGTATAATAGGATTGAAGATATCTGATTGGCTAAGAAACACAGAATTCCATCAGGTCCACCCAATGAAGAGGAACATTTGAATGTTGTCATCTGATTGGAAAAGGAAATACAATCATTTACATTCTGCACCCTTATTGGCTATGAAACCTCATGGCCAGGAGTAATGCTAGCTGCATTATTGGTGAGTAGATTAGAGGATGTTCAACCCACCAGGATACTTACCGTACCCACCTGACACCGGCAGCAATTACTGGCCTGACCCTTTCCCATTTAATCACTCTCCATTTCCCTGTACAATCATCATCTGTGATTCCTAATGGTTTAGCGAAGCTGTCAGGGAACTGCAGCACAACTCACCTGTCCCAGCTGCCTAAGAGACCAAGCCACATTTATAGTGCTTAAATAGGGTGGGCACTCAGCCAAAGGCCCTAACAGACACACACAGAGTAGACTGACAATATAAAGCTGCCGTAACAGCGGCTTCTTCTTCAAATGGCCTTGTGAGATGTTCACCTACAAGACATAATATCCCTACAACAGGTGATATAGCGACATAGAGGTGAGGAGTCTGTAATTATTTTAGCAAAACATGGCTGCCACTGATCAGACCAAGGTAATGACCACAGTCATCTGTCTGTCTGCAGTGATATCATCTACATTCAGACAGAGTGAGGGAGAAAGAGAGACAGAGAGAGAGACAGAGAGAGGGAAAGAGAGAGGGAAAGAGAGAGACAGAGAGCGAGACAAATAGAGAGAGAGAGAGAGCGAGACAAAGAGAGAGAGAGCAAGAGAGAGAGAGAGACAGATAGAGTGAGGGAAAGAGGGAGACAGAGAGAGAGACAGAGAGCGAGAGACAGAGAGCGAAAGACAGAGAGAGAGAGAGTGAGAGAGATAGAGAGAGAGAGATGAGAGAGAGGGAGAGAGAGGGAGAGAGAGACAGATAGAGGGAGGAAAGAGAGAGACAGAGAGAGAGACAGATAGAGAGGGAGAGAGAGAGAGAGAGAGAGAGAGAGAGAGAGAGAGAGAGACAGAGAGAGAAAGACAGAGAGAGAGACAGAGAGAGAAAGAGAGAGAGACAGAGAGGGAGAGAGAGACAGATAGAGGGAGGGAAAGAGAGAGACAGAGAGAGAGACAGATAGAGAGGGAGAGAGAGGGAGAGAGGGAGAGCGAGAGAGACAGAGAGAAAGACATAGAGAGAGAGAGAGACAGAGAGAGAGACAGATAGAGAGAGAGAGAGAGAGAGAGAGAGAGAGAGAGAGAGAGAGAGAGAGAAAGAGAGAGAGAGAGAGACAGAGAGACAGAGAGAGAAAGACAGAGAGACAGAGAGAGAGAGAGAGAGAGAGAGAGAGAGAGAGAGAGAGAGAGAGAGAGAGAGAGAGAGAGAGAGAGAGAGAGAGAGAGAGAGAGAGAGAGAGAGAGAGAGAGAGAGAGAGCTCCAACTAGGCAAAATTGTGAGTGAGCCCACTCCCTTGGCTGAGAAGCAACCCCACACATGAATGGTCTCAGGCGCTCACCTTGTCTTCTCCGGACAAGCGTTTTTCCGGATACCCCAAACAATCGGAAAGGGAATTCATCAGAGAAAATGACTTTACCCCAGTCCTCAGCAGTCCAATCCCTGTACCTTTTGCAGAATATCAGTCTGTCCCTGATGTTTTTCCTGGAGAGAAGTGGCTTCTTTGCTGCCCTTCTTGACACCAGGCCATACTCCAAAAGTCTTCGCCTCACTGTGCGTGCAGATGCACACACACCTTCCTGCTGCCATTCCTGAGCAAGCTGGTGTACTGGTGGTGCCCCGATCCCGCAGCTGAATCAACTTTAGGAGACGGTCCTGGCGCTTGCTGGATTTTCTTGGGCGCCCTGAAGCCTTCTTCACAACAATTGAACTGCTCTCCGTGAAGTTCTTGATGATCCGATAAATGGTTGATTTAGATGCAATCTTACTGGCAGCAATATCCTTGCCTGTGAAGCCCTATTTGTGCAAGGCAATGATGACGGCACGTGTTTCCTTGCAGGTAACCATGGTTGACAGAGGAAGAACACTGATTCCATGCACCACCCTCCTTTTGAAGCTTCCAGTCTGTTATTCAAACTCAATCAGCATGACAGAGTGATCTCCAACCTTGTTCTCGTCAACACTCACACCCGTGTTAACGAGAGAATCACTGACATGATATCAGCTGGTCCTTTCGTGGCAGGGCTGAAATGCAGTGGAAAAGTTTTTGGGGGGATTCAGTTCATTTGCATGGCAAAGAGGGACTTTACAATTAATTGCAATTCATCTGATCACTCTTCATAACATTCATGCAAATTGCCATCATACAAACTGAGGCAGCAGACTTTGTGAAAATTAATATTTGTGTCATTCTCAAAACTTTTGGCCACGACTGTATATTCACATAGGCAGAGAATAAAGTAGAGTCATCCTCCTCACTCACAGCATAACCTCTCTGTCCCTGATGAGAGTGTATCCTGGCCTTTAGGTCTGCTTAATTGCCATCATTAGTAAGTAATGTGAGCCCTCACTGTTGAAAGGCAAATGGATAGATGGATGGATGGATGGATGGATGGATGGAGGGGAGGGGAGGGAGATATGCAGGGATGGAGGGATGGATGGAGGAAGAGATGGTTACACCAGGCTTAGAGGAGAGTGGATGTGAGGTTTATATATTTTATACGCAGAAACACACATGACTCTGTAACATACACACGCAGGCACACGTGCACATACACACACCACACACACACACACACACACACACACACTCACACACACAGTGTATACTGTAGATTCATACATTCAGCATTCACACATGTTCTCTCTCTCTCTCCTCTCTCTCTCTCTCTCTCTCTCTCTCTCTCTCTCTCTCTCTCCCCCTCTCTCTCTCGCTCTCTCCCCCCTCTCTCTCCCCCCTCTCTCTCGCTCTCTCTCCCCCCTCTCTTTCTCCCCCCTCTCCCCCCCCCCCTCTCTCTCTCTCCAGGCTCTTGCTATGGGGATGATGACAGAGTACTATCACTACATCTTCACCACACTGGTAAGTAAAGTACAGCCATATGTTCCACTGCCTGCCGAGATGCTTTCCCATCATTTTGCTTGTCTAACTTTTGTATCCATCTGGAAACTTCTGACACAGTGAAGGTGTGAGCTAAACAGAGGCAGTCTTCAATCTTCAAAGTCCTGAAGTGTGAAATGTTCATGCATCAAAAGTAAAGCAACAATCTCTTTTATGTCTTAGGTGTGAGAAAGAAAGTGATATCAGAATGACCTAGCTCATGTGCTGTGATGATTGAGGGCAACAAGAACATTGAATGTGAAAGTGAATGACAGGCTCCATATTCTTCCCTGGAGGAGAACAGGGAAATGTGGCAGGGAGGAGAGTGTCAACTTTCATTCCTCTCTTGAAAGAGAGAGAGACAGAGAGAGAGAGATAGAGGGGGAGACAGAGAGAGATAGAGGGGGGGGGGGGGGGGGGGTCGTTCTGACACCCCATGGTTGTGTAACTGACATGGCCCTTGGCCTACTTCAGAGGGCTGCTCTATTTCTCTCTTTCTGCAGAGATTAGCACACACACACACACACACACACACACACACACACACACACACACAC
The DNA here is from genome assembly GCF_045679555.1 of Salvelinus alpinus. Lineage (NCBI taxonomy): Eukaryota > Metazoa > Chordata > Actinopteri > Salmoniformes > Salmonidae > Salvelinus > Salvelinus alpinus. Next base: position 4,721,863 of record NC_092120.1, on the reverse strand, counting down.
ACACACACACACACACACACACACACACACACACACACACACATACCCCACGTTCACTTTTGAACACACACACACACTACATTATCCCTGACTCCCTCTCTCTCTCTTATACTCACTCCCTGTCCGGTTGTCAGGTCAGAAACATTATTCAAGTCCTACTCCTATTAAAGTCATATCTCATTCATCTAACAGTAGCTAGAGTTAAGTTCAAAACACTCCCCCAGCCAGAATATTAAAATCCTTTGAACTAAAACCTTCCGTTTTCTTCGCTGCCAGAGCTTTTCATCAAGAAAAAAATACATCCTTCCATTTAAATGTTTGAAATGAAAGATCTAAATGTCCACATTCTCTTTATAGAAGCCATTCAGTGTCACAATGAACGCAATTAAGTGTGGCGAAGCCATTTGCAGGATGTATGAAATGAGAAGAATGAACATGAGCGAAGATGAGGAGTTTGGGAGGGACTGAGGAGAGGGAACAGATAGGAGGACGTTCTAACATGTTCCAATGTTGAGTTTGGCAGAGAGGGGACGCAGTGCTGAGAGCTTAATTCTCCCACCAGAGTGAACAACCCATCCACATCGATGAACACATATGGCAGCCATTTTCTGCCAGATTTGACTTTATACTCCAGTGTTAGCTCCAGCAGAGGACAGCACTCAGACACCACACATTAACTCACATTGCTACCATGTCCTTGCTTATTCACAATCAGCATTCCTATTTAATTGTTAGTCTATACTTAATCCTTTTTGCTCTTAGTGGAGAAAATGGCTTTGTTTATATCACAGTTATAACCCCTCTTTAGCGTATTATATATAGGCCTATGTATGTTATTTTCCTACTTGCCTGACTCTTAACTCTTCCCTGTCAGGACCTGTTTGCCCTGGACGTGGAGGCCTACCGTTACAGTGGGGTGAACATGACTGGCTTTAGGATCCTGAATACGGAGAACAGCCAAGTGGCCTCCATCATAGAGAAGTGGTCCATGGAACGCCTGCAGGCCCCGCCCAAACCTGACTCTGGCCTACTGGACGGCTTCATGACGGTGAGTCATCACTAGAGCTACTGTATGGGGCCAATCGGAAATAGCGCCCTATTTACTAACTCCTATTCCCTATAACCCTTAGTCCATTTCGGACGCAGCATCTACTATGATTGGGCTATATGTCTATAACCCTTTGTTGCTCTAATCTTCTGAAAAGTTCTGAATATTATCATTATGGAATAGGGACTTATGCTGGAAGTGTTACTGCTGTCTGGCAGAGAAATCCATTCCACCGGTAGATTTTTTCCTAGATATTTTAGATATCACATTAGACCTTTGATGGAGTAAGGCAGGAATGTTGTTAGGACATAGATTATGCTTTCTCTGTGTGTGATTGTTGCCAATGTATTAGCCGTTAGTGAAACAGCCATGCTGTGAGCATCGTCTTCCTGTGAGCATCCAGCCTGTCTCAGAGGACTGAAACACACAACCTCCTGGGTCCCTGGGCTCTGAGCCCTGTGTGATAACATGCCTCCTATTGAATGGATCCAACCCCTCTCTGATAACAGCACACAGCCAGTAATGACTGTTCTACAGCAGTCCTGCTACACCGCTACTCTCTCTTATCTGGGAGCACTGCCAAAATATGAACTCACCAGAGACAAGGAGAGAGGGAGGACAGGGAGGGCGAGAGAGTGAGAGTGAGAGAGATGGAGAGAAAGGGAGAGAGATGACTGGAATTAGGGTTCCAGATTCATTCCAGAACAACTGTTAAGGTGCTAAAAGTGACATATGGCTGGACTGACTGGTCATATTCCATTTGGAGGGAAGCGGATGCTGGCTGGGTGTTGATAGCTGTGGATTGCCACTGAGGATAGAGAGCTTCCTTTAAGGTTCAAGGAACCTTGCTGAAGAGTTAGTTCCAGGGTTGACCTGTATCTTAGACCGGTTTGCCTCTTTGTAAGAGTCTTTTGTTGGATTAGTGGGTCAGTTGGTGGTGCTTCTCTCTGGAGGCCTCCAATAGACTGGGGGCAGTTGATGTATTTCTCTGACACATAGTCAATTGAAACCTAAGGAATCAACTGACTTGGTGCTTTGCCCTCCACACGCATGTACATAAATTAGCTCTCTCAGATCAATAGGTCTCCACTCCACTATTTGTAGTGGCAAGGACAACTGCAAAGCCCTCTAACAGCTGTTTGTGTTCCCATCTGTTCCTTATGTAGTCTATAAGGCTGAATGAGTATTACTTCATAAGACTGTTGTTTTTGGATCAGAGGCATCAGAAGATTTATTCCAGGGGAGGACAGTGCTGTGACCCCACTCATTAGGGAATTAATGGCATAGTTGGAAGGCGGGGATTGATTCATTAGACAAATGGCAATCAGTCAGCAGCTAATGCATATTGACATGGCGAAAGGTTCCGTAAACGTTTGATTAACGGCTTCATTTCTGAGCTGTATTTACAGTCTTGTATGCTTAAGTACTGAACCGCTGATGTAACTTATAGACTGGCGATCATGACAGATTACACCCAGAGCAATACAAAGACTCAGCTATTTTTATACAGCTCTTTTTTTGGGCCCACCGCTTTCAAAGAGTATTGTTTGAAACCCTATGGAAATGTTGTGTATTTCTTTGTGTGTATTTGTGTGTTTGTGTGTGGATGGATCATTTTTTTTCTACTAATGATGTTGGAAAGAATGGAGAGTAGATGGAAAACAGGCAAAATCATATCCAGCAAAAAGAGGTGAAGAGATAGACAAATCCTGGTTCAGGCACCAGGTTTTTAAAACAACTTTAAACACTTTAGATGTGACATTTCTGTGTGATTTAATCCCGGTTCCTCTCCTACTGTTTGATCTGCAGAACAGAGCGCTCTGAGAGATTAGAGAGAGGTGGTCCTCTCCCACCTAGCTTGGCTACAGCCTTGTTATTTCGGCTTAAATTGATCTCAGTGCCTGCCTTATTTGGCTGTGACTCACGAAAGATTCCTGTCGCCTGTAAAACCTCAGAAACAAACCCCAGGGCCAAAGAAGATAATGATTAAACCGGCGAATTTTCATTTTCACCCCAGGATGTTTTTGTCTCCTCTTTTTTTCTGGATTTGTTTGTGTGCTGCAATGCTGAATAATAAATCAAATCAAATTAAATGTTATTTGTCACATACACATGGTTAGCAGATGTTAATGCGAGTGTAGCGAAATGCTTGTGCTTCTAGTTCCGACAATGCAGTAATAACCAACAAGTAATCTAACCTAACAATTCCACAACTACTACCTTATACACACAAGTGTAAAGGGATAAAGAATATGTACATAAAGATATATGAATGAGTGATGGTACAGAATGGCATAGGCAAGATGCAGTAGATGGTATAGAGTACAGTCTATACATATGAGATGAGTAATGTAGGGTATGTAAACATAAAGTGGCATAGTTTAAAGTGGCTAGTGATACATGTATTACATAAAGATGGCAAGATGCAGTAGATGATATAGAGTACAGTATATACATATACATATGAGATGAGTAATGTAGGGTATGTAAACATTATATTAAGTGGCATTGTTTAAAGTGGCTAGTGATACATTTTTACATAATTTCCATCAATTCCCATTATTATAGTGGCTGGAGTTGAGTCAGTATGTTGGCAGCGGCCACTAAATGTTAGTGGTGGCTGTTTAACAGTCTGATGGCCTTGAGATAGAAGCTGTTTTTCAGTCTCTCGGTCCCTGCTTTGATGCACCTGTACTGACCTCGCCTTCTGGATGATAGTGGGGTGAACAGGCAGTGGCTCGGGTGGGTTTTGTCCTTGAAGATCTTTATGGCCTTCCTGTGACATCGGGTGGTGTAGGTGTCCTGGAGGGCAGGTAGTTTGCCCCTGGTGATGCGTTGTGCAGACCTGTAGAAGTTTGTGAGTGCTTTTGGTGACAAGCCAAATTTCTTCAGCCTCCTGAGGTTGAAGAGGCGCTGCTGCGCCTTCTTCACAACGCTGTCTGTGTGGGTGGACCAATTCAGTTTGTCCGTGATGTGTACACCGAGGAACTTAAAACTTACTACCCTCTCCACTACTGTCCCGTCGATGTGGATAGGGGGGTGCTCCCTCTGCTGTTTCCTGAAGTCCACAATAATCTCCTTTGTTTTGTTGACGTTGAGTGTGAGGTTATTTTCCTGACACCACACTCCGAGGGCCCTCACCTCCTCCCTGTAGGCCGTCTCGTCGTTGTTGGTAATCAAGCCTACCACTGTAGTGTCGTCCGCAAACTTGATGATTGAGTTGGAGGCGTGCATGGCCACGCAGTCGTGGGTGAACAGGGAGTACAGGAGAGGGCTCAGAACGCACCCTTGTGGGGCCCCAGTGTTGAGGATCAGCGGGATGGAGATGTTGTTACCTACCCTCACCACCTGGGGGCGGCCCGTCAGGAAGTCCAGGACCCAGACCCAGGGTCTCGAGCTTGATGACGAGTTTGGAGGGTACTATGGTGTTAAATGCTGAGCTGTAATCGATGAACAGCATTCTCACATAGGTATTCCTCTTGTCCAGATGGGTTAGGGCAGTGTGCAGTGTGGTTACGATTGCGTCGTCTGTGGACCTATTGGGTCGGTAAGCAAATTGGAGTGGGTCTAGGGTGTCAGGTAGGGTGGAGGTGATATGGTCCTTGACTAGTCTCTCAAAGCACTTCATGATGACGGAAGTGAGTGCTACGGGGCGATATTCATTTAGTTCAGTTACCTTAGCTTTCTTGGGAACAGGAACAATGGTGGCCCTCTTGAAGCATGTGGGAACAGCAGACTGGGATAAGGATTGATTGAATATGTCCTTAAACACACCAGCCAGCTGGTCTGCGCATGCTCTGAGGACGCGGCTGGGAATGCCGTCTGGGCCTGCAGCCTTGCGAGGGTTAACACGTTTAAATGTTTTACTCACCTCGGCTGCAGTGAATTAGAGCCCGCAGGTTTTGGTAGCGGGCCGTGTCAGTGGCACTGTATTGTCCTCAAAGCGAGCAAAAAAGTTATTTAGTCTGTCTGGGAGCAAGACATCCTGTTCCGCGACGGGGCTGGTTTTCTTTTTGTAATCCGTGATTGACTGTAGACCCTCCCACATACCTCTTGTGTCTGAGCTGTTGAATTGCGACTCTACTTTGTCTCTATACTGGCACTTAGCTTGTTTGATTGCCTTGCGGAGGGAATAGCTACATTGTTTGTATTCGGTCATGTTTCCGGTCACCTTGCCCTGGTTAAAAGCAGTGGTTCGCGCTTTCAGTTTCACGCGAATGCTGCCATCAATCCACGGTTTCTGGTTTGGGAATGTTTTAATCGTTGCTGTGGGTACGACATCGTCAATGCACTTTCTAATGAACTCGCTCACCGAATCAACGTATTCGTCAATGTTGTTGTTGGACGCAATGCGGAACACATTCCAATCCACGTGATCGAAGCAGTCTTGAAGCGTGGAATCAGATTGGTCGGACCAGCGTTGAACAGACCTGAGCGCGGGAGCTTTCTGTTTGTAGGCTGGAAGCAACAAAATGGAGTCGTGGTCAGCTTTTCCGAAAGGAGGGCGGGGGAGGGCCTTATATGCGTCACGGAAGTTAGTATAACAATTATCCAAGGTTTTACCAGCCCTGGTAGCACAATCGATATGCTGATAGAATTTAAGGAGTTTTGTTTTCAGATTAGCCTTGTTAAAATCCCCAGCTACGATGAATGCAGCCTCAGGGTGTGTGGTTTCCAGAAAGCTTCATTCTGCACCTCATTTCTTTATGCTACAATTCATCTTCCTTTGGAGAAGGAAGTCCTGCCCTGTCACGGCTTAACACGCATAATGAAAATGACCTAACAAGTCCTACGGGCTCATTAGCATAATTTGTCCTGCTTGCTAATTGCTTTAGCTTCTGTCTGTTTCACTCTGAGGCAGCTAGGCTACTCTCAAGGAGATTCCAAAAACTCACAGGCATGACCATACATCCTACAATGTATTTCCCTGTCTTGAGTTGGAGAGGGGAGGCATTACCTTTTAACCAGCTCTCTCTTTGGGTCAGGGCAGATACCTAACCCCACGATTTGAATGTAGTTGGCCGCTGTTTTGTTTATGTCAGGAATTTGAGGATAAAATGGTGTTCATGTAATGGAAACCTAGCGACCACACCATCTGTAATCATACCAATACTTTTCCCATGAAGAACGATAGACATAGATCCAGGGCAAATTCAAATGGACACATCTGTGCTACTGGGTGGGATGCCATTTTGTGATTTGACATCTAGGCTATCATTACATGTCCGGCTTTAGCGGAAATGGGAAAATACTTCTCAATAACAGCAGTCAAACACATGTGGAATCACATTACTCAACCATCACTCAAACAGCCATACACATACATCATATAGCAGACTGAAAGACTGGCAGAAACTCTTCCAGATGTGAAGAATGAAACAGACATAGAGAGAGTATCGAGACAGAGAGAAAGAGACCGGTTGAATGGAGAAGGAGAAAGATTGAGAAAACGGAGGAGAGAGAGAGAGAGAGAGAGAGAGAATAGTGAGGAGAGATTGAGAGATTCATTATTCTTTTCTCTCTTAGCCGTCCCCTCGGCTCAGCGCCTTCTCCTGATCAACCTGTCCATCACGCCGTCACCATGGCGATCTCCCTGAGTGGCAGCAAGGGGCGGAGAACCTGGCTGCTGCCTGCCGGAGAGAGGGGAGCTGACTCTGGCCAGGTAGCAGGCTGCTGGACAAGCCCTGAACAGACCTGACCAGCAGGGTCAACCCCCATTGTCTTCCGACAGATGGCGTCATTCTAACGTGACATGTGTTGCCATCCGCTCTATCTGCAAACGTAATATGTGTAAATATTTGTATGAACATAACAAGATTCAACAACTGAGGCATAAACTGAACAAGTTCCACAGACATGTGACTAACAGAAATTGAATAATGTGTCCATGAACAAAGGGGTCAAAATCAAAAGTAACAGTCAGTATCTGGTGTGGCCACCAGCTGCATTAAGTACTGCAGTGCATTGCCTCCTCATGGACTGCACCAGATTTGCAAATTCTTGCTGTGAGATGTTACCCCACTCTTCCACCAAGGCACCTGCAAGGTTCCGGACATTTCTGGGGGGAATGGCCCTAGCCCTCACCCTCCTATCCAACAGGTCCCTGACGTGCTCAATGGGATTTAGATCCGGGCTCTTCGCTGGCCATGGCAGAACACTGACATCACTCACAGAATGAGCAGTATGGCTGGTACCATTGTCATGCTGGAGGGTCATGTCAGGATGAGCCTGCAGGAAGGGTACCACATGAGGGAGGAGGATGTCTTCCCTGTAACACACAGCGTTGAGATTGCCTGCAATGACAACAAGCTCAGTCCGGTGATGCTGTGACACACGGCCCCAGACCATGACAGACCCTCCACCTCCAAATCGATCCCGCACCAGAGTACAGGCCTCTGTGTAACGCTCATTCCTTCGACGATAAACGCAAATCTGACCATCACCCCTGGTGAGATAAAACTGTGACTCGTCAGTGAAGAGCACTTTTTGCCAGTCCTGACTGGTCCAGCGACGGTGGGTTTGTGCCCATAGGTGACGTTGTTGCCGTTGATGTCTGGTGAAGACCTTCCTTACAACAGTCCTACAAGTCCTCAGTCCAGCCTCTCTCAGCCTATTGCGGACAGTCTGATCACTGATGGAAGGATTGTGTGTTCCTGGTGTAACTCATGCAGTTGTTGTTGCCATTCTGTACCTGTCGCGCAGGTGTGATGTTCGGATGTACCGATCCTGTTCAGGTGTTGTTACACGTGGTCTGCCACTGCGAGGACGATCAGCTGTCCGACCTGTCTTCCGGTAGCGCTGTCTTAGGCGTCTCACAGTACGGACATTACAATTTATTGCCCTGGCCACATCTGCAGTCCTCATGCCTCCTTGCAGCATGCCTAAGGCACGTTCACGCAGATGAGCAGGGACCCTGGGCATCTTTCTTTTGGTGTTTTTCAGAGTCAGTAGAAAGGCCTCTTTAGTGTCCTAAGTTTTCATAACTGTGACCTTAATTGCCTACCGTCTGTAAGCTGTTAGTGTCTTAATGACCATTCCACAGGTGCAGGTTCATTAATTGTTTTTGGTTCATTGAACAAGCATGGGAAACAGTTTAAAACCCTTTACAATGAAGATCTGTGAAGTTATTTGGATTTTTACGAATGATTTTTGAAAGACAGGGTCCTGAAAAAGGGAAGGAAATAAATTTGCTGAGTTTATATGGGAGGGAGCGATATTTCTTTACCAGATATTGACATCCTCTTCAGTCTTGGTTTTGTGATGAACCCCATTTGAACCCAATTTCTGCACCCCACAGATGAAGCTCCTCTATCTAAGCTGTGGCCGTCTGCCTCTCTCTGTATTTCAGGCCAGCTCACTCTTTTTGTGGCTAAGGGTCTTGGATTTGGGATTTGGCGCTGCATCTGTCCACATGCGGGGAGAGGAATTTGAAAGTGGAGTATGCGTGGGCATTATTCGGGGAGCTGGTTGGCATGTGTGGTAGCTGGCAGAGACAGACAGTCTCCCAAGGCCAGAGGCTCTACTGCCACTGAGATGACCCAAAGCTAGACCATTCTCATCCTTTATCCCATTCAATACCTCTGCAAAGCACACACTGTGTGGGTGGTTTTAGGTCTTCCTATTGGATTACCATTTGACAAGATTTTACTATATTATACCACAACATTTATTGAAACATCTTGAATCTAATTGGTTATAAATCCTATTCTTTAGTCCAATCAGTGTAAGCAGACTTTAGCCCAGTTAAAACTTAGAGCTATAAATACAGAGTATGTGTCCATTTTGTGTTCTGGATGAGCTGCTGTCGTTTGTTGTTGGCGCTGTAGTGGCTGTGTGTAGCATGCTGATGGTATGTGTGTGTGTGTGTGCAGGTGTGTGTATGTGTAGTGGGTGTGTGTTTGTTTGGAAGCGTAGCCGGTGTCACATGCAGTGTGCACAGACACAGGGCTGCATTAATAACTATGTGCCCCACGATATCGCCGCCAGGTTCCAGCATAGACAGGTGACCCTGGAGATGGGTTACTGCGGAAACGGAGTGATAATCTAGACTTTGGAAAAAAGGCTGGCATGTCGTTATCCCCCAATACCCCATCCCCCCACTCTGACATCCCCTTCTCCTCTCCTCTATCCCCCTTCTCCTTTCCACCATCACCCTCTCCTCCATCCATCCACCCCTCTCCTCTCTTCTCCTCTATCCCCTTTCCTGTTTCCCTCTCCTCTCTGTCAGGGTCGGCAAGTAGCCTAGTGGTTAAGAGCGTTGGGCCATTAACCGTTCTGCCCTTGAGCAAGGCAGTAAACCCCCGACAGCGGATTAAGGCAGCCCCTCGCACTTCTCTGATTCAGAGGGGTTGGGTTAAATGTGGAAGACACACACAACTGACTAGGTCTCCTCTCCTCCAGGTACTGCTGCCAGCTCCACACATCATCCCACTGCTCCCCTGAGAGCTATGAGCCATGTTACTCTCTCCCATTATCAAACTTCTACTCTCAGTCTGAACCATGTGAAATATCTCCATGTTAAGGATCTGACTCTATATCTAACTCTTATAACCCCCCCCCCCCCCCCCCCTAAACACTGAGTGCTCAAAACATTAGGAACACTTTCTTAATGTTGAGTTGCACCCCCCTTTGCCCTCAGAACAGCCTCAATTCATCAGGGCATGGAATCTACAAGGTGTTGAAAGTGTTCCACAGGGATGCTGGCCCATGTTGACTCCAATGCTTCCCACAGTTGTGTCAAGTTGGCTGGATGTCCTTTGGGTGGTGGACCATTCTTGATACACATGGGAAACTGAGCAGCGTTGAAGTTCTTGACACACTCAAACCGGTGCATCTGGCACCTACTACCATACCCCGTTCAAAGGCACTTAAATCTTTTGTCCTCACCATTCACCCTCTGAATGGCACACATACACAATCCATGTCTCAATTGTCTCAAGGATTAAAAATCCTTCTTTATTAACCTGTCTCCTCCCCTTCATCTACACTGATTGAATTTGGTCAGTCTATGTCATGGAAAGAGCAGGTGTTCCTAATGTTTTGTACACTCAGTGTATGTAATGTCATTTGAACTCAGGACAGAATTCACAAATTTGAATATCTGTTTGACTGTCTGCATAACATCGGTATCCTTCATACTGATGGTATGGGTTGTAAGGTCCCATGTGTATAACAACAAAACCCGCCAGTGTTTGGGTTTTGAGAAGGTCATCAGCATTTTGTTCTCATCCTCCATCTCCTTTCCTCATCCTCCCTCTCCTTTCCTCATCCTCCCTCCCTCTCCTTTCCTCATCCTCCCTCCCTCTCCTTTCCTTATCCTCCCTCTCCTTTCCTCATCCCCCCTCTCCTTTCCTCATCCTCCCTCTCCTTTCCTCATCCTCCCTCTCTTTTCCTCATCCGCTCGCTCCTTTCCTCATCCTCCCTCTCCTTTCCTCATCCTTCACCTCCTTTCCTAATCCCCCTCTGCTATCATCATCCTCCCTCTCCTTTCCTCATCCTCCCTCTCCTTTCCTTATCCTCCCTCTCCTTTCCTTATCCTCCCTCTCCTTTCCTCATCCTCCCTCTCCTTTCCTTATCCTCCCTCTCCTTTCCTCATCCACCCGCTCCTCTTTTCATCCTCCCTGTCATTTTCTCATCATCCTTCTCCTTTTCAATATTTCTCTGTCTTTGAGTATTTCTGGGAGTGACGTTGCATCTGTAATGAGCTGACGGTCTCAGCCCGGCTCAACTCCAGTCAGCGTCACGAGCCATCATTAGATCAGTTACCCACAGTGCACTGCTCCCAGCCATGTGCTGCTCTGGCTACCCACCCTGATTAAACACAGCGACAGTGGCAGATCTCTATCCTGAAGTTCCTTCCTCCCTCCGCCTGCCAGAGTTACTGTAGATCCAACACTGACGAGTGCTCAGAGAGAGGCGGGTTATGGGAAAGAGAGAGAGAGAGAAGGAAAAGAAGAAAGAGAGAGGGAGAGGGAGAGAGAAAGAGGGACAGGGAAGAAGATATATATATATATTTAAATATATAGAAAGAGTATAGAAAAGTTTAAAAATATATAAAACAAGGAATAAATACACAGTGAATAACAATAACTTGCCTATACACAGAGAAAGTAAGAGAGATAGCGAGAGAGAGAAAGAAAGTCAGAGGACGGATGAAAGAAACGCTGGAGAAAAAGCAGTGATTGACATTGCCATGTCTATAGAGTAAGTGAAGAGTTTATTTCCAAAATGATATATCCACCAATTGTTCACATTTGTGTTTTTTCATCAGAAATTATTACTTCTGGGTACAGTCAAATATTTATTTTCTCAGATCAAATATTTATGTTCTCAGATATTTTATTCATTGTCACGCCCTGACCTTAGAGAGCCTTTTTATGTCTCTAGTTGGTTTGGTCAGGGTGTGATTTGGGGTGGGCATTCTATGTTTTGTTTTCTATGTTTCTTTATTTCTATGTTTTGGCCGGGCATGGTTCTCAATCAGGGACAGCTGTCTATCGTTGTCTCTGATTGGGAATCATACTTAGGTAGCTCTTTTTCCCTCCTTTCAGTGTGGGCAGTTATCTTTGTTAGTGGCACTATAGCCCTCGTCAGCTGCACAGTTGTTCATTTTGTTTCTTGTTTTGTTGGCGACATTTTAAAAGAAAATGTACGCTCACAACGCTGCACTTTGGTCCAGTTCTTTCGACGGCCGTGACATTCATAGATTATAGATGTGTATTAAAATGTGTTCTTTGGAATGTTTGTATCCTGTATATTTGACTGTGATAGGTGGATGTCTCACCTAGCTATCTTAAGATCAAAGTCGCTCTGGATAAGAGCATCTGCTAAATGACTTACACTACCGTTCAAAAGTTTGGGGTCACTTAGAAATGTCCTTGTTTTTGTAAGAAAAGCAATTTTTTTGTCCATTAAAATAACATCAAATTGATCAGAAATAGCGTGTAGACATTGTTAATGTTGTAAATGACAATTATTTTATGGAACATCTACATAGGCGGACAGAGGCCCATTATCAGCAACCATCACTCCTGTGTTCCAATGGCACGTTGTGTTAGCTAATCCAAGATTATCACTTTAAAAGGCTAATTGATCATTAGAAAACCCTTTTGCAATTATGTTAGCGCAGATGAAAACTGTTGTCCTGATTAAAGAATCAATAAAACTGGCCTTCTTTAGACTAGTTGAGTATCTGGAACATCAGCATTTGTGGGTTCGATTACAGACTCAAAATGGGCAGAAACAAAACTTTCTTCTGAAACTCGTCAGTCTATTCTTGTTCTGAGAAATTAAGGCTATTCCATGCGATACATTTCCAAGAAACTGAAGATCTCGTACAACGCTGTGTAATACTCCCTTCACAGAACAGCACAAACTGGCTCTAACCAGAATAGAAAGAGGAGTGGGAGAACCCAGGGGCACAACTGAGCAAGAGGGCAAGTACATTAGAGTGTCTAGTTTGAGAAACAGACGCCTCACAAGTCCTCAACTGGCAGCTTCATTGAAGAGTACCCGCAAAACACCAGTCTTAACGTCAACAGTGAAGAGGCAACTCCGGGATACTGGCCTTCGAGGCAGAGTTCCTCTGTCCAGAGTCTGTGTTCTTTTGCCCATCTTAATCTTTTCGTTTTATTGGCCAGTCTGAGATATGGCTTTGCAACTCTGCCTAGAAGGCAAGCATCCCGGAGTCGCCTCTTCACTGTTGACGTTGACACTGGTGTTTTGCGGGTACTATTTAATGAAGATTGTCACGTTCCTGACCTATTTCTGTTAGTTTGTTGTATGTGTTAGTTGGTCAGGACGTGAGTTTGGGTGGGCATTCTATGTTGTCTGTTTCTATGTTGGTTTAAGGGTTGCCTGGTATGGCTCTCAATTAGAGGCAGGTGTTTGGCGTTCCTCTAATTGAGAGTCATATTTAGGTAGGTTGTTTCACAGTGTTCGTTGTGGGTGGTTGTCTCCTGTGTCTGTATGTATGTTCGTGCCACACGGGACTGTAGCGTTTGTTTGTAGTCGTGTACCTGTTCGTGCGTTCTTCACGTTATATGTAAGTTCGTGTCCAGGTCTGTTTTCATCGTTTATTTGTTTTGTAGTTTATTCAAGTATAGTTCGTTTTCTGTCTTCGTTGTTTTGTCGTGTCTTAAATAAATCATGTCATCATACCTCGCTGCACATTGGTCTTCAGATCCCTCTCTCCTCTCCTCGTCTGAGGAGGAGGAGGATTTAGAGTATCGTTACAGAACCACCCACCAAATTACCAGAACCAAGCAGCGGGGAAAAGGGCAGCGACAGCAACCGCAGAGATCCCAGGATTCATGGACATGGGAGGAGATCTTGAACGGAGAAGGACCCTGGGCACAGGCTGGGGAGTATCGCCGCCCCAAAGCTGAGCTGGAGGAAGCGAAAGCTGAGCGGCGGCGATATGAGGAGGCAGCACGGCAGCGGGACAGGTACGAGAGGCAACCCCAGAATTTTTTTTGGGGGGGGGCTAGAGAGGAGTGTGGCTAAGCCAGGTAGCAGACCTGAGCGCACTCCTCGTGCTTATTATAAGCAACGCGTCACTGGTCAGGCACCGTGTTATGCGGTTAAGCGCACGGTGTCGCAAGTGCGTGCCCATAGCCCGGTGCGCTATAGAGCAGCCCCCCGAAAGTGTCATGTGAGTGTGGGCATCCAGCCGGGGCGTATTGTGCCTGCTCAGCGCGTCTGGTCTCCGGTACGCAGTTTCGGTCCAGGGTATCCTGCGCCGGCTCTGCGTGCTGTGTCTCCGGAGCGCTGGGAGGGTGCAGTGCGTCCTATGCCTACGCTCCGCTCGTACCGGGCAAATGTGGTAGTGGAGCCTAAGAGAGAAGTGCGCGTAGTAGGCACTAGATCTCCAGTGCTCATCCACAGCCCGGTTCAACCTGTGCCTGCACTCTGGAGGGTACGGGCTGGTGTAGTATTCCAGCCTGGGGGAGTGGTGCCAAGGCTGCGCACCAGAGCTCCAGTACTCCCCCACAGCCCGGTCCTTCAGGTGCCTCTTAACATCAAGCCTCCTGTAGGTCTCTCCAGCCTGGTGGGTCCTGTGGCAGCCCCACGCACCAGGCTGTCTCTCCGTCTCCTCCCTACAGGTGTGCCCGTCTGCCCAGCGGCGTCTGAACTGCCCATCTGCCCAACGGCGCCTGAACTGCCCGTCTGCCCAACGGCGCCTGAACTGCCCGTCTGCCCAACGGCGCCTGAACTGCCCGTCTGCCCAACGGCGCCTGAACTGCCCGTCTGCCCAACGGCGCCTGAACTGCCCGTCTGCCATGAGCCTGCAAAGCCGCCCGTCTGCCATGAGCCTGCAAAGCCGCCCGTCTGCCATGAGCCTGCAAAGCCGCCCGTCTGCCATGAGCCTACAGAGCCGTCCGCCAGACAGGAGCCGCTAGAGCCGTCCGCCAGACAGGAGCCGCTAGAGCCGTCCGCCAGACCGGATCAGCCAGAGCCTTCCGCCAGACCGGATCAGCCAGAGCCTTCCGCCAGACCGGATCAGCCAGAGCCTTCCGCCAGACCGGATCAGCCAGAGCCTTCCGCCAGACCGGATCAGCCAGAGCCTTCCGCCAGACCGGATCAGCCAGAGCCTTCCGCCAGACCGGATCAGCCAGAGCCTTCCGCCAGACCGGATCAGCCAGAGCCTTCCGCCAGACCGGATCAGCCGGAGTCCCTCAGCCAGGACCTGCCGGAGTCCCTCAGCCAGGACCTGCCGGAGTCCCTCAGCCAGGACCTGCCGGAGTCCCTCAGCCAGGACCTGCCGGAGTCCCTCAGCCCGGACCTGCCGGAGTCCCTCAGCCCGGACCTGCCGGAGTCCCTCAGCCCGGACCTGCCGGAGTCCCTCAGCCCGGACCTGCCGGAGTCCCTCAGCCCGGACCTGCCGGAGTCCCTCAGCCAGGACCTGCCGGAGTCCCTCAGCCAGGACCTGCCGGAGTCCCTCAGCCAGGACCTGCCGGAGTCCCTCAGCCAGGACCTGCCAGAGTCCCTCAGCCAGGACCTGCCAGAGTCCCTCAGCCAGGACCTGCTGCCCCTTATCCCGGAGCTGCTGCCCCTTATCCCGATGCTGCCCCTTCATTTAGGTGGGTTTAGTTGGAGGGTGGTCATTGGGAGGGGGATACAGAAGCGGGGAGTGACTATGGTGGTGTGGGGACAGCGTCCGGAGCCTGAGCCACCACCGTGGTCAGATGCCCACCCAGACCCTCCCCTAGACTTTGTGCTGGTGCGCCCGGAGTTCGCACCTTAAGGGGGGGGTTATGTCACGTTCCTGACCTATTTCTGTTAGTTTGTTGTATGTGTTAGTTGGTCAGGACGTGAGTTTGGGTGGGCATTCTATGTTGTCTGTTTCTATGTTGGTTTAAGGGTTGCCTGGTATGGCTCTCAATTAGAGGCAGGTGTTTGGCGTTCCTCTAATTGAGAGTCATATTTAGGTAGGTTGTTTCACAGTGTTCGTTGTGGGTGGTTGTCTCCTGTGTCTGTATGTATGTTCGTGCCACACGGGACTGTAGCGTTTGTTTGTAGTCGTGTACCTGTTCGTGCGTTCTTCACGTTATATGTAAGTTCGTGTCCAGGTCTGTTTTCATCGTTTATTTGTTTTGTAGTTTATTCAAGTATAGTTCGTTTTCTGTCTTCGTTGTTTTGTCGTGTCTTAAATAAATCATGTCATCATACCTCGCTGCACATTGGTCTTCAGATCCCTCTCTCCTCTCCTCGTCTGAGGAGGAGGAGGATTTAGAGTATCGTTACAAAGATATAGATCTCATGTTACAGTATTGATTCATTTTTAATTTTTTATATTGATGTTACAAATGTATCATTTGTACAGTTCTTTATAAAAATGTAGCTATTTGTTACATTTGACTGTGTAAAATCTACTGTAGCAGTACTACTTATTTCTCTGGGCGGATATATAGCGTTTCGCAAAAACACTTTATTTTTCTCTCTGAAATGAACCCATTAAGTGATAGGTTTCAAACAAATATATATTGGTCATTGAAAAACCCCATGCCACGATTAGATAGTGAAAAAACACACCAATCTCTTTCATAAGTTCTTTAATCAATAAAAGCTCATTTACCAACATTTCTGAAAATGAATATAATGTGTTTTGCAAAGAAACTCTTCAAGTATAGTTCAAGGCTACATCCAGCATCATAACAGGGCACAGCTTTATAACAGAGAGAGACAGTGGCAGGTAAAGGGATTCACCTTTCCTCCTCTGCAGAATGACCTCAATGTATTGATGCACTCAAAGCTCAGTACAGTCTTGAATCCTGTTCCATTTGCTTTGACATTCATCTAGACAGTATATATACTAACCTTTGTTGAAGGTCATTGTAAACAGCAAGACACGTGGTATGCCACGTGGTACGACGTTATTCAAATTTCAAAAAATGTCATATTCCATGTTTGGTATTTTATACATTACACTGAAATTGCTGCTCGTATCATTTGACATATATTTTAGCCACATCCTGTATAACCGATGCTCATTATAAACATACATATTAAACTGTAGCTCCGCTCAGAGAGCCCTTGGAGCAGATTCCTCTTCTTGCTCATTATCTATCGTTGCTGGGGAAACCACCAGATTCAGTTGAGTGTTTAAGGCTATTATTTCTCCTGATGCTGTGTCTTTGTCACACCACGCTGGATTCTGCTAGTTAAGCACTCTGGTTCTGCACGCAAGCACGAACGCACGCACACACACTGTATAGCTCTCTGCTCTGCGGCTTCATGTCTGTAGTCTGCAGCAGACCCTATTCAAGGCTGGCCTGGGCAGCATTTGTATGCCTGACAGAGTGGGGCTCTTTTTAATTGGAATAGCTCCTCTTAAAGACTTAAAAACTAATTTATGTTCCTGAGAGCTGAGATCAAATGGTACGCAGGAGGGAGGAGGGGGGTGAGAGGGGGTGGAGGGGGAAGAGAGAGGGAGGGGGGGTATGTGTGTGGAACCCCCTTTACTGCACTGCACTGTCAGGACTAATCTCACTCACATAATCTGAACAGTTGTAACTCCCACAGGGTTTATGGTAAGAATGAGCTATACAGATAACACAGATTTTGATATCAAACTAATCTAGTTCTCACACAATAATACACGTTCAAGTGGTCACTCTCATCAGTACCCACAACGTTCTCTCAGAATTACCCATGATGCAGTGTTTTGTTGTTCAGGGATGTAATGTCGCTGTGAGCCACGGGTGAGTCAGGTATAAACCTGCAGCTGCTCAGACATGTACACACACACATGCACATAAACACACATGCATGTACAAAGAGAGCTCAAAAACAAGGCCTCTGGGCTACCTTCCTCCTCTTCAAAACAAAAAGACATCATGAAAGCCAAAGGGAATCTGATGGCATGGTCTCACTTTGACTCTTTTCTTACTTTGACTGAAAGGGCCTCTCATCAGACAGCTGCGCACAGGGCTTCTTTCGGTGTTATAGAGCAGAGACATTCTTCTTCTATTCAATCCCTTACTTCCAGGATTATAGGCAGGGCCTGGAGGACATTTTCTTAGTTGTTTGAATGAAATATATTCAATACAAGGTCACAGTCATGTTAGAATACAGGATCGGGTGATGAGCCACCATGATAAACATCTCATGCAAAATTCAATAAGAAAAGATACTACCACAGTCCTAGCTTTGCGATGGATATTATCCAATTCACATTTATTCTGGCAATAATACCAAGAATGTGTAAAGAAGTGCCGCAATTTACTGTTAGGCTCACAATGACTGACTCACAAGAGCTGGAGGTTTAGAATAGACTGTCTATTCAAAATCCTCGTCCAAGTCCCCCTAACAACACATCTCGCGCACGCCAAGCTAACATTAGACTATTATTAGACCTCTGTTATGTAAATTAAAGTTCACTTAGAAAATAACACTACCTTATGTACTGTGGGCAAACAGATGACCTGTCCAATCAAACAGTTGGTTACATTTTGAAGGGTAATGTAGTCTTGGATGACCAGTTCAATTCCACATTGGTATAGTTCTTAAACATAATGTATAATGGTCCTGTCATATTGTCCTGAGGGTCAAATAAGGGATGGCGTCATTTAAGGTTCAGAGTTCAGAGTTAATGAAATGGCCCCAGTGCTCCCTCCTTGCAGTCAGTGTCCTCTTATTAAAGAGAGAAAATCAATTAGACAGATTAACTATTTAGTCACTTTCCACGATCATATTCATTAGGCACAAAACGGAAGAAAACGGACTAAAATGGGGAAGGATCACCAGAACAGGTCCAATCAGAAACGCTTGTTTTTGTTTTCCGTTTCAAAATGTTTTGCGACAGTGTGTCCAAATGAATAGGACCAGGTGTCCAATCTGCCCCGTGGGTCCTGTCTGTACTGGTGGGTGAAAGAATGGAGAAGGGGGCTCTAGCAGAAATGAAGAGAGACAATAAAACAGACACACAGCAAGAATGTGAAGCAGCTTGATCTTGAGACTCTTCTTCTTTTTACAAGATGGGATTTTCACGGAACATGAAAGCAAACTCACTCAGCTACAGTCAAAGTACCTGAAGGTATAAAAACCAAAGCTTACCTCTCTCAAATAAATCTTATAAAGGAACAAACCGTTTTTCTTCCTTTTTCTTCCAGTTGCTGCTGCTGCTTTTAGACTGTACTCCTCCAGTGGGAGTGTGACAGTGCAGTGAAGTGAAAAGGTTTTGCTCAGCCTGCGGCGATTCCTCATGGTAGCAACCTGATGGCAGGCGACGGTGATCTGCTAGACTCTATGTTTGTGCGTGTGTGTGTGTGTGTGTGTGTGTGTGTGTGTGTGTGTGTGTGTGTGTGTGTGTGTGTGTGTGTGTGTGTGTGTGTGTGTGTGTGTGTGTGTGTGTGTGTGTGTGTGTGTGTGTGTGTGTGTGTGCGCCTGCGTGCATTGCTGCAACCTCTGGGAGACAAGTCTCTAGTTAGGTGTGAGATGTGAGATCTGTTCAGTGTGGATTACAGGAGAGCAAGAAGTGAGAGAAGTGGAGTATGAAATTATAGATTTTGTTATTTTCAGAAAGGGCCTTTAGAGAGGAGCTAAAATTAGCAGCTGTGTGATGTAATGTGTTTTTGACCAACAGCCAACATCTTACATCTATTTGTGGGCACAGCTAATAATACAACAACTGCTGCTTGGAGGTTTTTATGAGCTTTATCTATTAGTAATTCCTGGATCTCTGTGCAGTCAGGAGAGACACAGTTGTATTTCTATGATATTTGTCCACCACACACTGTTCACCTCAAGACAAAACAAGCCATAGGAAGACCATAGGGAGGATCAAAGAACTCTCCTGAAAGGACAACTAATCCTGCCAGTCCTGGGGTAATTCACACACCCATTCAGACCTCTGCTCTCCCCGGCTAATTACTTTTACCCTAACTATCACAAAACTCTGCTGTTTTTCAATCAGTTTCCCTGTTCCCTGTTTTAAAGTCATAAAGCCTGATGACTCTCCTCATGAGTTTGGCCATTAAGGAGAAGAGAAAATGGACTAGATAATCTGGGTAGAGGAGGTCTGTTTGTGTGTGTGTGTGTGTGTGTGTGTGTGTGTGTGTGTGTGTGTGTGTGTGTGTGTGTGTGTGTGTGTGTGTGTGTGTGTGTGTGTGTGTGTGTGTGTGTGTGTGTGTGTGTGTGTGTGTGTGTGTGTGTGTGTGTGTGTGTGTGTGTGTGTGTGTGTGTGTGCACGTGCATGCGTGCCTGTGTCTCTGTGTGTTCGTGCATGTGCACTAGGTAGGGTGAGACTATCAGGTCCCTAATGGAGAAACCCTGCTGGGGGGAGGTACTTGTCGTCTGGAAGAGGGTAGTGAGAGGGAGCACAGACCCACATTACAAGCCCAAATGGCCCTATTGTGAACACGCATTGGAAAAACTGCCCATGCTAGATTAGATAACCTAGGGCCCTCAACAACAACAATGAGGTGTGTGTGTGTGTGTGTGTGTGTGTGTGTGTGTGTGTGTGTGTGTGTGTGTGTGTGTGTGTGTGTGTGTGTGTGTGTGTGTGTGTGTGTGTGTGTGTGTGTGTGTGTGTGTGTGTGTGTGTGTGTGTGTGTGTGTGTGTGTGTGTGTGTGTGTGAGAGAGAGAGAGAGAGAGAGGATAAAAGAAAGGGAGAAAGTTGGCAAAGAAAGAGAGGGAGAAAGACTGCGTGAGAGGCAATGACATTAAATGTGTGGCTGAAAACAGATGATTTCCTATTTAACACTCCATTGAGTTCCCCCATTATTCTGGGTCCTGGCTGGAGCCATTACGGTGGCAGTAGTTTCCCCCTGGTTCACAATAACAGCCATCTGCAGCCACACACTGCTGCTTCAATTTCCCCACAATGGAGCCACTGAGAATATCAGACATGCTGCAGTACACGGAGTGTGTGTCTATGTTTGTGTGTGGGTGTGTGTCTGTGTGTGTGCACAGTACCCTGCCCGACAGACTAACAGCAATCAACAGCCCACCCATCACCATCTCAGTAATAGAGAGAATGGGTTCAATAGGCGACATTGTCAACAGATGTTTTCTGTGGAAATGATCTTGCAGTGAAAATTGGAGGGACTTTTCATTTTCTAGTATGACAGAATAGCATCCAGTAATGGAGGAGTAGAGGGAGAGAGGGGAAGAGGGAGAGAGGGGAAGAGGGAGAGAGGGGAAGAGGGAGAGAGGGGAAGAGGATTCGAGGGAGAGAGGGGAAGAGGAATCGAGGGAGAGAGGGGAAGAGGGAGAGAAAGAGAGAGTGGAAGAGGGAGAGAGGGGAAGAGGAATAGAGGGAGAGAGGGGAAGAGGGAGAGAGGGGAAGAGGGAGAGAGAGGGGAAGAGGAATAGAGGGGGAGAGGGGAAGAGGGAGAGAGGGGAAGAGGGAGAGAGGGGAAGAGGAATCGAGGGAGAGAGGGGAAGAGGGAGAGAGGGGAAGAGGGAGAGAGAGGGGAAGAGGAATAGAGGGGGAGAGGGGAAGAGGAATAGAGGGAGAGAGGGGAAGAGGGAGAGAGGGAAAGAGAGGAGAGAGGGAATAGAGGGGGAGAGGGAAGAGGGAGAGAGGGGAAGAGGGAGAGAGGGGAAGAGGGAGAGAGAGGGGAAGAGGAATAGAGGGGGAGAGGGGAAGAGGGAGAGAGGGGAAGAGGTAGAGAGAGGGTAAGAGGAATAGAGGGGGAGAGGGGAAGAGGGAGAGAGGGAGAGAGGGGAAGAGGGAGAGAGAGGGGAAGAGGGGGAGAGGGGGAGAGGGGAAGAGGGAGAGAGGGAGAGAGGGGAAGAGGGAGAGAGTGGGGAAGAGGGAGAGAGGGGGAGAGGGGGAGAGGGGGAGAGGGAGAGAGGGAGAGAGGGAGAGAGGGGAAGAGGAATAGAGGTGGAGAGGAAAAGAGGGGAAGAGGGGAAGAGGGAGAGAGGGGAAGAGGAATAGAGGGGGAGAGGGAAAGAGGGGGAGAGAGAGAGAGAGGAGAAGAGGAATAGAGGGGGAGAGGGAGAGAGGGGAAGAGGGAGAGAGGGAAAGAGGGAAAGAGGGGAAGAGGGAGAGAGAGGGGAAGAGGAATAGAGGAGGAGAGGGGAAGAGGAGGAGAGGGGAAGAGGGAGAGAGGGGAAGAGGGAGAGAGGGGAAGAGGAATCGAGGGAGAGAGGGGGAGAGGGAGAGAGGGGAAGAGGGAGAGAGAGGGGAAGAGGAATAGAGGGGGAGAGGGGAAGAGGAATAGAGGGAGAGAGGGGAAGAGGGAGAGAGGGGAAGAGGGAGAGAGAGGGGAAGAGGAATATAGGGGGAGAGGGGAAGAGGGAGAGAGGGGAAGAGGGAGAGAGGGGAAGAGGGAGAGAGAGGGGAAGAGGAATAGAGGGGGAGAGGGGAAGAGGGAGAGAGGGGAAGAGGTAGAGAGAGGGTAAGAGGAATAGAGGGGGAGAGGGGAAGAGGGAGAGAGGGAGAGAGGGGAAGAGGGAGAGAGAGGGGAAGAGGGAGAGAGGGGAAGAGGGAGAGAGGGGAAGAGGGAGAGAGTGGGGAAGAGGGAGAGAGGGAGAGAGGGGAAGAGGAATAGAGGTGGAGAGGAAGAGAGGGGAAGAGGGGAAGAGGGAGAGAGGGGAAGAGGAATAGGGGGGGAGAGGGAAAGAGGGGGAGAGAGAGAGAGAGGGGAAGAGGAATAGAGGGGAGAGGGAGAGAGGGGAAGAGGGAGAGAGGGAAAGAGGGGAAGAGGGAAAGAGGGGAAGAGGGAGAGAGAGGGGAAGAGGAATAGAGGAGGAGAGGGGAAGAGGGGGAGAGGGGAAGAGGGAGAGAGGGGAAGAGGAATAGAGGGGGAGAGGGGAAGAGGGAGAGAGGGGAAGAGGGAGAGAGAGGGGAAGAGGGAGAGAGGGGGAGAGGGGAAGAGGGAGAGAGGGAGAGAGGGGAAGAGGGAGAGAGTGGGGAAGAGGGAGAGAGGGGGAGAGGGGGAGAGGGGAAGAGGGAGAGAGGGAGAGAGGGAGAGAGGGAGAGAGGGGAAGAGGAATAGAGGTGGAGAGGAAGAGAGGGGAAGAGGGAGAGAGGGGAAGAGGAATAGAGGGGGAGAGGGAAAGAGGGGGAGAGAGAGAGAGAGGGGAAGAGGAATAGAGGGGGAGAGGGAGAGAGGGGAAGAGGGAGAGAGGGAAAGAGGGGAAGAGGGAAAGAGGGGAAGAGGGAGAGAGGGGAAGAGGGAGAGAGGGGAAGAGGAATCGAGGGAGAGAGGGGAAGAGGGGAAGAGGGAGAGAGAGGGGAAGAGGAATAGAGGGGGAGAGGGGAAGAGGAATAGAGGGAGAGAGGGGAAGAGGGAGAGAGGGGAAGAGGGAGAGAGAGGGGAAGAGGAATAGAGGGGGAGAGGGGAAGAGGGAGAGAGGGGAAGAGGGAGAGAGGGGAAGAGGGAGAGAGAGGGGAAGAGGAATAGAGGGGGAGAGGGGAAGAGGGAGAGAGGGGAAGAGGTAGAGAGAGGGGAAGAGGAATAGAGGGGGAGAGGGGAAGAGGGAGAGAGGGAGAGAGGGGAAGAGGGGAAGAGGGAGAGAGGGGGAGAGGGGAAGAGGGAGAGAGGGGGAGAGGGGAAGAGGGAGAGAGGGAGAGAGGGAGAGAGGGGAAGAGGAATAGAGGTGGAGAGGAAGAGAGGGGAAGAGGGGAAGAGGGAGAGAGGGGAAGAGGAATAGAGGGGGAGAGGGAAAGAGGGGGAGAGAGAGAGAGAGGGGAAGAGGAATAGAGGGGGAGAGGGAGAGAGGGGAAGAGGGAGAGAGGGGAAGAGGGAGAGAGGGGAAGAGGGAGAGAGGGGAAGAGGGAGAGAGAGAGGAAGAGGAATAGAGGGGGAGAGGGGAAGAGGGAGAGAAGGAGAGGGGGAGAGAGGGAGAGAAGGAGAGGGGGAGAGAGGGAGAGGGATAGAGGGGAAGAGGGAGAGAGGGGAAGAGGGAGAGAGTGGGGAAGAGGGAGAGAGGGGGAGAGGGGGAGAGGGGAAGAGGGAGAGAGGGAGAGAGGGAGAGAGGGGAAGAGGAATAGAGGTGGAGAGGAAAAGAGGGGAAGAGGGAGAGAGGGGAAGAGGAATCGAGGGGGAGAGGGGAAGAGGGGGAGAGAGAGAGAGAGGGGAAGAGGAATAGAGGGGGAGAGGGAGAGAGGGGAAGAGGGAGAGAGGGAAAGAGGGGAAGAGGGAAAGAGGGGAAGAGGGAGAGAGGGGAAGAGGGAGAGAGGGGAAGAGGAATCGAGGGAGAGAGGGGAAGAGGGGAAGAGGGAGAGAGAGGGGAAGAGGAATAGAGGGGGAGAGGGGAAGAGGAATAGAGGGAGAGAGGGGAAGAGGGAGAGAGGGGAAGAGGGAGAGAGAGGGGAAGAGGAATAGAGGGGGAGAGGGGAAGAGGGAGAGAGGGGAAGAGGGAGAGAGGGGAAGAGGGAGAGAGAGGGGAAGAGGAATAGAGGGGGAGAGGGGAAGAGGGAGAGAGGGGAAGAGGTAGAGAGAGGGGAAGAGGAATAGAGGGGGAGAGGGGAAGAGGGAGAGAGGGAGAGAGGGGAAGAGGGGAAGAGGGAGAGAGGGGGAGAGGGGAAGAGGGAGAGAGGGAGAGAGGGGAAGAGGGAGAGAGTGGGGAAGAGGGAGAGAGGGGGAGAGAGAGGGAGAGAGGGAGAGAGGGAGAGAGGGGAAGAGGAATAGAGGTGGAGAGGAAGAGAGTGGAAGAGGGGAAGAGGGAGAGAGGGGAAGAGGAATAGAGGGGGAGAGGGAAAGAGGGGGAGAGAGAGAGAGAGGGGAAGAGGAATAGAGGGGGAGAGGGAGAGAGGGGAAGAGGGAGAGAGGGGAAGAGGGAGAGAGGGGAAGAGGGAGAGAGGGGAAGAGGGAGAGAGAGAGGAAGAGGAATAGAGGGGGAGAGGGGAAGAGGGAGAGAAGGAGAGGGGGAGAGAGGGAGAGAAGGAGAGGGGGAGAGAGGGAGAGGGATAGAGGGGAAGAGGGAGAGAGGGAAAAAGGGAGAGAGAGGGGAAGAGAGGGAGAGAGCTTTTCACGTTCGCTTCACACACATTGTGTCTGATTCTGGTGTGCGGTAACAGGCTGTAATGGTGGACCAGAATTGAATGATTTGTTTTTCCTTTTTAATAAAACCCATAGACCCAGAAACAAATACCAACAGATACCAGGTAGCAGTTTTAATGTGTGCACAAGTCTTAGTAATAGTATCACAGTCAAGGAAGGGGAAACACACACATCCATCAGTGTGCTAGGGCGAGTGAGCTCGTGAGAGGATGGAAAAGGAGAGAGAAAGAAGAGAGAGAAAGAGTAAGAGAAAGAGAGATGGAAAGAGCAAGAGAAAGAGAGATAGAAAGAGCAAGAGAGCGATGGAGGGGCAGACAGAGAGATGGCGGGAGTGAGAAGGGGAGAGAGAAAGAGGGATAGCCAGATGGAGAGTTGGTGGGAGACGGTGGAATGTGACACTGAGACTGTGTGGAGGATAATGAGACACAGTGGCAGCCTGGGCCTCGGTATGCTTTCGGACTTTTTGCCAAACAATGATGCCCTGCAAACCCAATTAAAGGGCAGATTTCCCCCAGGAAGAATGAAAATGTGAAATTATCCCTGCTTGTTAAACCTGTCACTTCATTTCAATCAAATTATTACTTATGATCCCAGGGACCCCTCAGCTAATTGTTATTTTCTCTCTCTCTCACCTCTGTTTAGGTTTCATTGACAGGAAGAGGCTGTTCTGTGTCTGGTGAATGGGTTTATCATAGATAGCAGAGCATTTACTATTAGATGTGTGTCTGACTTCAGATGCATCATTTCTCTACTGTGGCTTACAGACAATATTCTAAACGGTGAACCTTTTTTACAGTGGCAGTGGCAGCAGTAGGGGCTATATTTAGATGGTTGTACTTTGTATTTCTCGATGGCGGATTATCGAGGTCCACATTTTTCCCTTTTCCATCCGTTTCTTTTTTCATGTGTCTTTTCTGTTGGTTATTGTGATGTCTGCCAAAGCTACATTTTGCTGTCAACAAACAGACAAAGGACTTTAATGTTCCATTGGATTATCACAGTCACATTGTGTTGATATACATAAACTGTTGTGGCCTTGTTTTACTTAGAGAGCAACGAGGAGTAAGTAAGTAAGCTATCCATAGACAGACAGAGGTTCTAATGTAGTTGACTACAGTGACATAGAGCTGCTATCCATAGACAGACAGAGGTTCTAAAGTAGCTGACTACAGTGACATAGAGCTGCTATCCATAGACAGACAGAGGTTCTAAAGTAGCTGACTACAGTGACATAGAGCTGCTATCCATAGACAGACAGAGGTTCTAAAGTAGCTGACTACAGTGACATAGAGCTGCTATCCATAGACAGACAGAGGTTCTAAAGTAGCTGACTACAGTGACATAGAGCTGCTATCCATAGACAGACAGAGGTTCTAAAGTAGCTGACTACAGTGACATAGAGCTGCTATCCATAGACAGACAGAGGTTCTAAAGTAGCTGACTACAGTGACATAGAGCTGCTATCCATCAACAGACAGAGGTTCTAAGGTAGTTAACTACAGTGACATAGAGCTACTATCCATAAACAGACAGAGGTTCTAAGGAAGTTGAGTACAGTGATATAGAGCTGCTATCCATAGACAGACAGAGGTTCTAAGGAAGTTGAGTACAGTGACATAGAGCTGCTATCCATAGACAGACAGAGGTTCTAAGGTAGTTGACTACAGTGACATAGAGCTACTATTCATAGACAGACATAGGTTCTAAGGTAGTTGACTACAGTGACATAGACCTGCTATCCATAAGCAGACAGAGGTTCTAATGTAGCTGACTACTGTGACATAGAGCTGCTATGCATACACAGACAGAGATTCTAAGGTGGCTGACTACAGTGACATAGAGCTGCTATCCATAGACAGACAGAGGTTCATAGGTAGTTGACTACAGTGACATAGAGCTACTATTCATAGACAAACATAGGGTCTAAGGTAGTTGACTACAGTGACATAGAGCTGCTATCCATAAACAGACAGAGGTTCTAATGTAGCTGACTACTGTGACATAGAGCTGCTATGCATAGACAGACAGAGATTCTAAGGTGGCTGACTACAGTGACATAGAGCTGCTATCCATAGACAGACAGAGGTTCTAAGTTGGTTGACTACAGTGACATAGAGCTGCTATCCATAGACAGACAGAGGTTCTAAGGTAGTTGACTATAGTGACATAGAGCTGCTATCCATAGACAGACAGAGGTCCTAAGGTGGTTGAGTACAGTGACATAGAGCTGCTATCCATAGACAGACAGAGGCTCTAATGTGGTTGACTACAGTGACATAGAGCTGCTATCCATAGACAGACAGAGGGTTTTAAGGCTTTATTGTTGTTGACTCCAGACCTGGAGATCAGAGTGACGTCAACTTACCAACATTACATCCAGGAATACGAATTTTCCGATCCTTTGTTCGTACCACCACCCAGGGCATTTGATCTGATTCCAGGGACCGACCTAAAACAACGGCGCCACAGAAGAGGTAAACGGAGCGGCCTTCTGGTCCATCTTCGGAGGCGAGCACACCACCCACCGCTTCCGAATATATTACTCGCTAATTTCCAGTCTCTAGATAACCTGTCTAGGACTGGGGTTCCTCGCCAACAGCCAATGAAATTGCAGGGCTCCAAATTCAATCAACAGAAATCTCATAATTAAATTTTCTCAAACATACATGTATTAGACACCATTTTAAAAATAACATTCTCGTTAATCCAACCACAGTGTCCAATTTCAAAAAAGCTTTTCGGGCGAAAGCAGAACATATCATTATGTCAGGTCAGCAACTAGTCACAGAACGCATACAGCGATTTTCCAACCAAAGAGAGGAGTCACAAAAAGCTGAAATATTGATAAAATGAATCACTAACCTTCGATATTCTTCATCAGATGACACTCCCGGGACAACATGTTACACAATACATGTATGTTTTGTTCGATCAAGTTCATATTTATATCCAAAAACCTCTGTTTACATTTGGCTTTACCTCCAAAACATCCCGTGAATTTGCACAGAGCCACATCAAATCACAGAAATACTCATAATAAACATTGATAAAAGATACAGGTGTTATTCACAGATTTAAAGATATACAGTGGGGAGAACAAGTATTTGATACACTGCCGATTTTGCAGGTTTTCCTACTTACAAAGCATGTAGAGGTCTGTAATTTTTATCATAGGTACACTTCAACTATGAGAGACGGAATCTAAAACAAAAATCCAGAAAATCACATTGTATGATTTTTAAGTAATTCATTTGCATTTTATTGCATGACATAAGTATTTGATACATCAGAAAAGCAGAACTTAATATTTGGTACAGAAACCTTTGTTTGCAATTACAGAGATCATACGTTTCCTGTAGTTCTTGACTAGGTTTGCACACACTGCAGCAGGGATTTTGGCCCACTCCTCCCTACAGATCTTCTCCAGATCCTTCAGGTTTCGGGGCTGTCGCTGGGCAATACGGACTTTCAGCTCCCTCCAAAGATTTTCTATTGGGTTCAGGTCTGGAGACTGGCTAGGCCACTCCAGGACCTTGAGATGCTTCTTACGGAGCCACTCCTTAGTTGCCATGGCTGTGTGCTTCGGGTCGTTGTCATGCTGGAAGACCCAGCCACGACCCATCTTCAATGCTCTTACTGAGGGAAGGAGGTTGTTGGCCAAGATCTCGCGATACATGGCCCCATCCTCCCCTCAATACGGTGCAGTCGTCCTGTCCCCTTTGCAGAAAAGCATCCCCAAAGAATGATGTTTCCACCTCCATGCTTCACGGTTGGGATGGTGTTCTTGGGGTTGTACTCATACTTCTTCTTCCTCCAAACACGGCGAGTGGAGTTAGACCAAAAAGCTCTATTTTTGTCTCATCAGACCACATGACCTTCTCCCATTCCTCCTCTGGATCATCCAGATGGTCATTGGCAAACTTCAGACAGGCCTGGACATGCACTGGCTTAAGCAGGGGGACCTTGCGTGCGCTGCAGGAT
The DNA here is from genome assembly GCF_045679555.1 of Salvelinus alpinus. Taxonomy (NCBI): domain Eukaryota; kingdom Metazoa; phylum Chordata; class Actinopteri; order Salmoniformes; family Salmonidae; genus Salvelinus; species Salvelinus alpinus. The sequence continues at coordinate 4,693,374 of NC_092120.1, read as the reverse complement.
TTTAATCCATGACGGCGTAGTGTGTTACTAATGGTTTTCTTTGAGACTGTGGTCCCAGCTCTCTTCAGGTCATTGACCAGGTCCTGCCGTGTAGTTCTGGGCTGATCCCTCACCTTCCTCATGATCATTGATGCCCCACGAGGTGAAATCTTGCATGGAGCCCCAGACCGAGGGTGATTGACCGTCATCTTGAACTTCTTCCATTTTCTAATAATTGCGCCAACAGTTGTTTCCTTCTCACCAAGCTGCTTGCCTATTGTCCTGTAGCCCATCCCAGCCTTGTGCAGGTCTACAATTTTATCCCTGATGTCCTTACACAGCTCTCTGGTCTTGGCCATTGTGGAGAGGTTGGAATCTGTTTGATTGTGTGTGGACAGGTGTCTTTTATACAGGTAACGAGTTCAAACAGGTGCAGTTAATACAGGTAATGAGTGGAGAACAGGAGGGCTTCTTAAAGAAAAACTAACAGGTCTGTGAGAGCCGGAATTCTTACTGGTTGGTAGGTGATCAAATACTTATGTCATGCAATAAAATGCAAATTAATTATTTAAAAATCATACAATGTGATTTTCTGGATTTTTGTTTTAGATTCCGTCTCTCACAGTTGAAGTGTACCTATGATAAAAATTACAGACCTCTACATGCTTTGTAAGTAGGAAAACCAGCAAAATCGGCAGTGTATCAAATACTTGTTCTCCCCACTGTACCTCCTTAATGCAACCGCTGTGTCAGATTTTAAAAAACTTTACGGAAAAAGCAAACCATGCAATAATCTGAGTACGGCGCTCAGACAACAAATCAACCCAAAGAGATATCCGCCATGTTGGAGTCGACATAAGTCAGAAATAGCATTATAAATATTCACGTACCTTTAATGATCTTCATTAGAATGCACTCCCAGGAATCCCAGTTACACAATAAATGTTTGATTTGTTCCATAAAGTCCATCCTTTATGTCCAAATTACTCTTTTTGGTTCGCTCATTCAGTACACAATCTAAACTCACAACGCGTGGGCAGGTCCAGGCAAAAGTTCAGACGAAGAGTTTTTTCAGGTTTTCGCCTGCCATTTGAGTTATGTTATACTCACAGACATCATTCAAACAGTTTTAGAAACTTCAGAGTGTTTTCTATCCAAATCTACTAATAATATGCATATATTAGCAACTTGGACTGAGTAGCAGGCAGTTTACTCTGAGCACGCTTCTCATCCAAACGTGAAAATGCTGCCCCCAATCGATAACAAGATAACAAGGTAGACGAAATTAGGGCAAGGGTTGCTTTCCAGAGAGACACCAGGGATTGTAACATACTCTGTTTCACGGAAACATGGCTCTCTCGGGATATGTTGTCGGAGCCGGTACAGCCACCAGGATTCTGGCGGGGGTGTATGCTTCATGATTAACAACTCATGGTGTAATCATAATAATATACAGGAACTCAAGTCCTTTTGTTCACCTGACCTAGAATTCCTCACAATCAAATGCTGACTGTATTATCTCCCAAGATAATTCTCGCCGGTTATTATCACAGCCGTGTATATCCCCCCTCAAGCTACATTTATGGCAGCTTGGGATTTTAACAAAGCAAATTTGAGAACAAGGCTACCTAAATTCTATAAGCATATTGATTGTAGCACTCGTACGGGCAATACACTGGATCACTGCTACTCTATCTTCCGCGATGCATACAAGGCCCGCCCTCCTTTCGGCTAATCTGACCACGACTCCATTTTGCTCATCCCCTCCTATAGGCAGAAACTCAAACAGGATGTACCTGTGACAAGAACTATTCAACGCTGGTCTGACCAGTCGGAATCCACGCTTCAAATTTGTTTTGATCACGCAGACTGGGACATTTTCCGGGGAGCCTCAGAGAATAATATTGATTTATATGCTGATTCGATGAGTGAGTTTATAAGAAAGTGCATTGGAGATGTACCCACTGTGACTATTAAAACCAACCCTAACCAGAAACCGTGGATAGGTGGCAGCATTTGCTCAAAACTGAAAGCGCCTAGCCCCACATTTAACCATGGAAAGAAGACTGGGAATATGGCTGAATACAAACAGTGTAGTTATTCCCTCTGCAAGGCAATCAAACAAGCGAAATGCCGGTATAGGGACAAAGTGGAGTCGCAATTCAATGGCTCAGACACGAGACGTATGGGACAGGGTCTACAGGCAATCACGGACTACTAAAAGAAAACCAGCCACGACACGTCTTGCTTCCAGACAAACTAAACACTTTATTTTCCCACTTTGAGGATAATACAGTGCCCCCGACACGGCCCACTACCAAGGACTGCGGGCTCTCCCTGTCCTCCGTGGCCGACATGAGTAAGACATTTAAACGTGTTAACCCTCGCAAGGCTGCTGGCCCAGAAGGCAAACCTAGCTGCGTCTTCAGAGCATGCGCAGACCAGCTGGCTGGTGTGTTTACGGACATGTTCTCCCTATCCCAGTCTGCTGTCCCCACATGCTTCAAGATAGCCACCATTGTTCCTGTACCCAAAAAGGAAAAGGTAACTGAACTAAATGACTTCTGTCATCATGAAGTGCTTTGAGAGACTAGTCAAGGATCATATCACCTCCACCTTACCTGCCACCTTAGACCCACTTAATTTTGCATACCGCCTCAATAAGTCCACAGACGATGCAATTGCCATCACACTGCACACTGCCCTTTCCCATCTGGACAAGAGGAATACCTATGTAAGAATGCTGTTCATTGACTGCAGCTCAGCATTCAACACCGTAGCACCCTCCAAGCTCATCATTAAGCTTGAGGCTCTGGGTTTCAACCCCGCCCTGTGCATTTGGGTCCTGGACTTCCTTACGGGCCGCCCTCAGGTGGTGAAGGTAGGAAACAACATCTCCACTTCGCTGATCCTCAACACTGGGGGCCCACAAGGGTGCGTGCTCAGCCCCCTCCTGTACTCCCTGTTCACCCATGACTGCGTGGCAATGCACGCCTCCAACTCAATCATCAAGTTTGCGGACGACACAACAGTAGTAGGCTTGATCACCAACAACGACGAGACAGTTTATAGAGAGGAGGTGAGGACACTCGGAGTGTGGTGTCAGGAAAACAACCTCTCACTCAACGTCAACAAAACAAAGGAGATGATTGTGGACTTCAGAAAACAGCAGAGGGAGCAATCCCTATTCACATCGACGGGACAGCAGTGGAGAACGTGGAAAGTTCCTTGGCGTACACATCACGGACAAACTGAAATGGTCCACCCACAGTGTGGTGAAGAAGGCGCAACAGCGCCTCTTCAACCTCAGGAGGCTGAAGAAATTTGGCTTGCCACCTAAAACCCTCACAAACTTTTACAGATGCACAATTGAGAGCATTTTGTCGGGCTGTATCACCGCCTGGTACGGCAACTGCACTGCCCACAAACGCAGGGCTCTCCAGAGGGTGGTGCGGTCTGCACAACGCATCACCGGGGTTAAACTATCTGCCCTCCAGAACACCTACAGCACCCATTGTCACAGGAAGGGCAAAAATAAGGACAACAACCACCCGAGCCACTGCCTTTTCACCCCTCAACCATCCAGAAGGCAAGGTCAGTACAGGTGCATCAAAGCTGAGACAGAGAGACTGAAAAATAGCTTCTATCTCAAGACCATCAGACTGTTAAACAGCCGTCACTAACACAGAGAGGCTGCTGCCTACATACAGACTTGAAATCATTGGCCACTTTAATAAATCGATCACTAGTCACTTTAGTAATGTTTACATATCTTGCATTACTCATCTCATATGTACAGTATATACTGTATTTTATACCAGCTATTGCATCTTGCCTATGCCGCTCGGTCATTGCTCATCCATATATTTATATGTATATATTCTTATTCCATCCCTTACTTAGATGTGTGTGTATTAGGTCTTTGTTGTGGAATTGTGAGATTACTTGATAGATATTACTGCACTGTCGGAACTAGAAGCACAAGCATTTCACTATACTCGCAATAATATCTGCTAACCATGTGTATGTGACTAATACAATGTGATTTGATTTGATTGTATCACTAATGAAAGGCTTCTGTGATTACATATGGAGGAAGAAGAGCAGATCAGTTACTGTGAATGAGCGCTGCTTTGCTATTGAGAGAAAGGCCTTCCTGAAAGTCACACAGAGCTAAGCTCCAGCTGTAAATCAACCCTATAACTATTGCAGAGGGTAAAGGGTCTCATCTTGAATTGACTTCCTCCATGACAGAGTTCGGAGAGATGAGTTCATACATATTGTATACACTTGATGCACACACGCACACACACACACACTGCCCATGGAATACGAGAATGCAAGGCTTATTGTGTACATTATTTAAAGTTATTGTAGAAACACAATCATTATTTAAACTTACTATAGTAACACAAAAAATGCAAGCCTACAGATCAATTCAAATCAAATCAAATGACATTTTATTTATCACCTGCTTCATAAACAACAGGTGTGGAGTAAAAGTGAAATACAATGCAAAAATGTAAAACAAAATTGAAATAGTGACGTGCGGAATAAATACACAGTGAATAACGAATAACAAAAACGCGTAAAAATAGCATGGCTATATACAGGGAGTACCAGTACTGAGTCGATGTGCAGGGGTACGAGGTAATTGAGGTACAGTAGCTATGTACATATAGTGGGGGTACATTTAATCCTAATAAAAATTCCCTGTCTTAGGTCAGTCAGGATCACCACTACATTTTAAGAATGTGAAATATCAGAATAATATTAGAGAGAATTATTTATTTCAGCTTTTATTTCTTTCATCACATTCCCAGTGGGTCAGAAGTTTACATACATTCAATTAGTATTTGGTAGCATTGCCTTTAAATTGTTTAACTTGGGTCAAATGTTTCGGGTAGCCTTCCACAAGCTTCCCACAATAAGTTAGTTGAAATTTGGCCCATTCCTCCTGACAGAGCTGGTGTAACTGAGTCAGGTATGTAGGCCTCCTTGCTCGCACATGCTTTTTCAGTTCTGCCCACAAATGCTCTATAGGATCGTGGTCAGGGCTTTGTGATGGCCACTCCAATATCTTAACTTTTTTGTCCTTAAGCCATTTTGCCACAACTTTGGAATTATGCTTGGGGTCATTGTCCATTTGGTAGACCCATTTGCAACCAAGCTTTAACTTCCTGACTGATGTCTTGAGATGTTGCTTCAATATATCCACATAATTTTCCTCCTCATGATGCCATCTATTTTGTCAAGTGCACCAGTCCCTCCTTCAGCAAAGCAACCCCACAACATGATGCTACCACCCCCGTGCTTCACGGTTTAGATGGTGTTCTTCAGCTTGCAAACCTCCCCCTTTCTCCTCCAAACATAACGATGGTCATTATGGCCAAACAGTTCTATTTTTTTTCCATCAGACCAGAAGACATTTCTCCAAAGAAGTACGATCTTTGTATATGTGTAGTTGCAAACCGTAGTCTGGCTTTTTTATGGCGGTTTTGGAGCAGTGGCTTCTTCCTTGCTGAGCAGCCTTTCAGGTTCTGTCAATATAGGACTCGTTTTACTGTGGATATAGATACTTTTGTACCTGTTTCCTCCAGCATCTTCACAAGGTCCTTTGCTTTTGCCCTGGGATTGATTTGCACTTTTCACACCAAAGTACGTTCATCTTCAGGAGACAGAACGCGTGTCCTTCCTGAGCGGTATGATGGTTGTGTGGTCCCATGGTGTTTACACTTGCGTACTATTGTTTGTACAGATGAACGTGGTACCTTCGGGAGTTTGGAAATTGCTCCCAAGGATGAACCAAACTTGTGGAGGTCTACAATTTTCTTTCTGAGGTCTTGGCTGATTTCTTTTGATTTTCCCGTGTTCCCAAAGTACTGAGTTTCAAGGTAGGCCTTGAAATACATCTACAGGTTCACCTCCAATTGACTCAAATTATGTAAATTAGCCTAGCAGAAGCTTCTAAAGCCATGACATAATTTTCTGAAATTTCCAAGCTGTTTAAAGGCACAGTGAACTTAGTGTATGTAAACTTCTGACCCACTGGAATTGTGATACAGTGAATTATAAGTAAAATAATCTGTCTGTAAACAATTGTTGGAAAACTTACTTGTGTCATGCACAAAGTAGATGTCCTAACCGAGTTGCCAAAACTATAGTTTGTTAACAAGAAATTTGTGGAGTGTTTGAAAAACAAGTTTTAATGACTCCAACCTAAGTGTAGGTAAACTTCCGACTTCAACTGTATGTGTGTGGGCATTTGTAATGTGTGTGTGTGTGTGTGTTCGTTGGGGTGTCAGTGTCAGTATGTGTGAGTGTGTGGATAGAGTCCAGTGTGTGCCCATACTGTCAGTCTATCTGACACAGATCACTAAGAAACATGCCCCCGATTCCTGCAGACAGATATTTCTAGCATGAATACTTCCAAAGAGATTCCCTCGGCAGTCTTCAATCTTCCCACCCTGAGGAAATCTGGCTTTTCTATTTTCACAATTGAAACTTGCATCATTGTCTCCATTTAATCAGGGCCTTGTTTCAGACTAGCAACAAAAAAAGCCTGAGGAAGGAAGGAAGGAAGGAAAGAATGGAAGGCAGAGGGAGAGAGGGAGAAACACACAGTGGTGTATTATAGAGAAATGGATTAAAAATAATATCATATCACACTCTGTTGAAAAGAGGCCTAATCTGGTGGAGGAGAATGGAAGGAAGACTCCACTGAATAGAAGAATAATTAAGGGAATCTATTACGGCTTTGCTAATGAATTTAAATAGGAAGAGATCCATCTCTCCAAGGTAACTATGGGCTCCATGAGAAGATAATAGAGCTGAAGAAATCATCACTTCACTGTTAATGTCTAAAGCTGTACAGTGCATGGCTTTAACACTGTAGTAATGAGGCTGCAGGCTGTAGTGCTGTGTTGTGGAGCTAATGGTATAGATAGTATGGTGCATAATATGATGTATTTCTCCATTGAAAGACTGTTGCTACTGGCTGTAGTGCTGTGCAGTAGTATGGTGTACTGGTGCATATGATGCTGCCATTCTCTACTCAAAGACAGTTTTGTTTATCAAATCAAATCAAACTGTATTGATCACATGCGCCGAATACAACAGGTGTAGTAGACCTTACCGTGAAATACTTACTTACAAGCCCTTAACCAACAATGTAGTTCAAGAAGAGGTATTTACCAAATAAAAAAAGTATAAAAAGTAACACAATAAAATAACAATAACAAGGCTATATACAGGGGGTACCGGTACTGAGTCAATGTGCGGGGTTACAAGTTTGTTGAGGTAATTTGTACATGTAGGTAGGGGTGAAGTGACTATACATAGATAATAAACAGCGAGTAACAGCAGTGTACAAAACAAATGGAGGTGGGGGGGTGTCAATGTAAATAGTCCGGTGGGTATTTGATTAATTGTTCAGAAGTCTTATGGCTTGGGGGTAGAAGCTGTTAAGGAACCTTTTGGTCATAGACTTGGCGCTCCGGTACCGCTTTCCGTGCGGTAGCAGAGAAATAGTCTATGACTTGGGTGACTGGAGTCTCTGACAATTTTATGGGCTTTCCTCTGACACCACCTATTATATAGGTCCTGGATGGCAGGAAGCTTGGCCCCAGTGATGTCCTGGGCCGTACGCACTACCCTCTGTAGCGCCTTACGGTCAGATGCCGAGCAGCTGCCATACCAGGTGGTGATACAACCGGTCAGGATGCTCTCAATGGTGCAGCTGTATAACTTTTTTGAGGATCTGGGGACACATGCCAGATCTTTTCAGTCTCCTGAGGGGGAAAAGGCTTTGTCGTGCCCTCTTCACGACTGTCTTGGTATGTTTGGACCATGATAGTTTGTTGGTGATGTGGACACCAAGGAACTTGAAACTCTCGACCCGCTCCACTACAGTCCTATCGATGTTAATGGGGGCCTGTTCGGCCCGCTTTTTCCTGTAGTCCACGATCAGCTCCTTTGTCTTGCTCACATTGAAGGAGAGGTTGTTGTCCTGGCACCACACTGACAGTTCTCTGACTTCCTCCATATAGGCTGTCTCATCGTTGTCGGTGAACAGGCCTACCACTGTTGTGTCTTGAGCAAACTTAATGATGGTGTTGGAGTCGTGTTTGGCCACACAGACGTGGGTGAACAGGGACTACAGGACATCTACATAGCTATTGTGTTTTTTGATGGTTTATGTTTGCTATAGTTCCTTGAGATCTTTGGTAAACTGTCGAATACTAGTCTTTGCTATATTCAGAATCCCTTGATATACATACATAATGTAAATATTTGCCCAAATCCTTTCAGGATTTAAATAATGGCATTTTGTTTGTTGTGACATTTTCTTGGTAATTCAACACTCTGTGAGATGGCCATCATCTGAGACTTTGATGTGAGAACAACATGTGGATATGTATATATTAGTAGGAAAACAGTGCATGCTTTTGTGTGTAGGGTGAGAATCCTGACATTTGGTCGGTGTGTGTGTGAGAGGAAGCTTGTTGAACATGTAGCAGGGTTCATTGAGGTACATGAGCGTGTTCAAGAGATGCCTAACCAGGATCAACAGACAGCCATGATGGTGGGCTGGAGTGGACCAGAGGCCCTGTTCTCATCACCCAGTCATCTCTACACATTAGGGTCGCTAACTTGGAGATTTGTGAGTTGTGTGTGCACACACACACATGCACACAGTTGTTGGCAATCACCAGCCAGTCATCTTCAAGACTAATTTCCTGGCATAATATGTTTCAGATGGTAATGGGGTGGAGAGAAAGAGAGGGAGAGGGAGAGGGAGAGGGAGAGGGAGAGGGAGAGGGAGAGGGAGAGGGAGAGGGCTTACAATTTCCATTGTAATATTGTCATTACACACATTGTCATTACACACACACACACTCTCTTTCTGCTATAACCACTTACCAGTTGTTTAAACACTGTTTAATGTTTACTATACTATTTGATAGTGTTGAACAGCCACAAAACAGTAGTCAGGTTGTTCAATAAAATAACAACATCTAACATACATCCAGGGGTTTATACATACTGAGAGAGAAACCTTCCATGGTGCCATGGAGACATTTAAATGACCTGTAGTTTGGCCCCTCCCCTGTGTCTCCTCCTGAGGACCTCCACAGTCCCATAATGCACTGCAGCTGGCCATGCCGACAACAGCCAGGGTTGATTGAAAGCTGTAGTAAGTCATTGAGTAAGTCCCTCCGTGTTCTCTCTGTCACCTTCACAACCCCTAGGCTGCCACATACCCGTAACAAACTCCTTACTCAACATGCCAGCCCACAATAACACCCAGAGACAGGCCAATTGTATGATTCATTTAGCTCAATAAAGAGCTTTTATTAAAGTTTACTTACTTATCAACAAGAGGCTGGCTGTGTGTGTGTTATTGGGCCTGGGCCTGGGCCTGTGAGCTGTGGAGAATTGGAGCTGATGGAGAGACTAGAAGTGTAGAGAAAGAGGAGAGGAGGGAGGGATGGATGGATTAGAGGGGGCTCACTCTGCTCCTACTGAGTATGTTACCTGGATGAGCAGGGTGTAGTCAGGATATCTAAAACACAGACACACCGATCTCATATCAACACCAGGACACTAGGATATGCATCGTCACGATTGCCTACACAATTGCCTACACACAATTACACACAATCCCTCTAGTTCTCCGCAGTAAGGCCTATGACAACATGGCAGTACAACACGGCAGAACAGAGGGGCTTGGTGTTTGTTTTGCCCACTAATAGATATCCTGTCTATGGGGAGAGTAAGCGGGGGGTTGGGAGAGAGAGAGAGAGAATGAGAGACAGAGAAGAGAGACAGAGAGAGAGCAGAGAGAGAGCAGAGAGAGACAGAGACGGGAGACAGAGGGGTGGAGGGAAGGGGGAATGTCATGGTGATTTAGTTGTGAGTGAGAGGGGAGAGAGGGGAGAGAGGGTGAGGAGACACAGACCCGGGGCCTCAGCTCTGGCTGGTCAGAGACAGATTTTAATCAGAGAGGCTGGAGAGCCAGAGGCCCCCCAGGGGCCCTACGCATCACATGGCATTACAGCGCAGACAAAACAACACCAGCACCCAGACGACTAGCCTAGCTTCCAAATAAAAGATAACCCTGCCAACACGCATCACCATCATCATCATCCAGCCCACTGCTGCCTTAATCTGGCTCATCCTCCAACACTAATTAACTTAATTGAGGGGATAAATGACACATCCTAGTTTCACTTCATTGAGGGGATAAATGACACATCCTAGTTTAACTTCATTGAGGGGATAAATGACACATCCTAGTTTAACTTCATTGAGGGGATAAATGACACATCCTAGTTTAACTTCATTGAGGGGATAAATTACACATCCTAGTTTAACTTCATTGAGGGGATAAATTACACATCCTAGTTTAACTTCAATGAGGGGATAAATGACACATCCTAGTTTAACTTCATTGAGGGGATAAATGACACATCCTAGTTTAACTTCAATGAGGGGATAAATGACACATCCTAGTTTAACTTCATTGAGGGGATAAATGACACATCCTAGTTTAACTTCATTGAGGGGATAAATGACACATCCTAGTTTAACTTCATTGAGGGGATAAATGACACATCCTAGTTTAACTTCATTGAGGGGATAAATGACACATCCTAGTTTAACTTCAATGAGGGGATAAATGACACATCCTAGTTTCACTTCATTGAGGGGATAAATGACACATCCTAGTTTCACTTCATTGAGGGGATAAATGACACATCCTAGTTTAACTTCATTGAGGGGATAAATGACACATCCTAGTTTAACTTCATTGAGGGGATAAATGACACATCCTAGTTTAACTTCATTGAGGGGATAAATGACACATCCTAGTTTAACTTCATTGAGGGGATAAATGACACATCCTAGTTTAACTTCATTGAGGGGATAAATGACACATCCTAGTTTAACTTCATTGAGGGGATAAATGACACATCCTAGTTTCACTTCATTGAGGGGATAAATGACACATCCTAGTTTAACTTCAATGAGGGGATAAATTACACATCCTAGTTTAACTTCAATGAGGGGATAAATGACACATCCTAGTTTAACTTCATTGAGGGGATAAATGACACATCCTAGTTTGACTTCATTGAGGGGATAAATGACACATCCTAGTTTAACTTCATTGAGGGGATAAATGACACATCCTAGTTTAACTTCAATGAGGGGATAAATTACACATCCTAGTTTAACTTCATTGAGGGGATAAATGACACATCCTAGTTTAACTTCATTGAGGGGATAAATGACACATCCTAGTTTAACTTCATTGAGGGGATAAATGACACATCCTAGTTTAACTTCATTGAGGGGATAAATGACACATCCTAGTTTAACTTCATTGAGGGGATAAATGACACATCCTAGTTTAACTTCATTGAGGGGATAAATGACACATCCTAGTTTAACTTCAATGAGGGGATAAATGACACATCCTAGTTTAACTTCAATGAGGGGATAAATGACACATCCTAGTTTAACTTCAATGAGGGGATAAATGACACATCCTAGTTTAACTTCATTGAGGGGATAAATGACACATCCTAGTTTAACTTCATTGAGGGGATAAATGACACATCCTAGTTTAACTTCAATGAGGGGATAAATGACACATCCTAGTTTAACTTCATTGAGGGGATAAATGACACATCCTAGTTTAACTTCAATGAGGGGATAAATGACACATCCTAGTTTAACTTCATGAGGGGATAAATTACACATCCTAGTTTAACTTCATTGAGGGGATAAATGACACATCCTAGTTTAACTTCATTGAGGGGATAAATGACACATCCTAGTTTAACTTCATTGAGGGGATAAATGACACATCCTAGTTTAACTTCATTGAGGGGATAAATTACACATCCTAGTTTAACTTCATTGAGGGGATAAATGACACATCCTAGTTTAACTTCATTGAGGGGATAAATGACACATCCTAGTTTAACTTCAATGAGGGGATAAATGACACATCCTAGTTTCACTTCATTGAGGGGATAAATGACACATCCTAGTTTAACTTCAATGAGGGGATAAATGACACATCCTAGTTTAACTTCATTGAGGGGATAAATGACACATCCTAGTTTAACTTCATTGAGGGGATAAATGACACATCCTAGTTTAACTTCAATGAGGGGATAAATGACACATCCTAGTTTAACTTCATTGAGGGGATAAATGACACATCCTAGTTTAACTTCATTGAGGGGATAAATGACACATCCTAGTTTAACTTCATTGAGGGGATAAATGACACATCCTAGTTTAACTTCATTGAGGGGATAAATGACACATCCTAGTTTAACTTCAATGAGGGGATAAATGACACATCCTAGTTTAACTTCAATGAGGGGATAAATTACACATCCTAGTTTAACTTCAATGAGGGGATAAATTACACATCCTAGTTTAACTTCATTGAGGGGATAAATGACACATCCTAGTTTAACTTCATTGAGGGGATAAATTACACATCCTAGTTTAACTTCATTGAGGGGATAAATTACACATCCTAGTTTAACTTCATTGAGGGGATAAATGACACATCCTAGTTTAACTTCAATGAGGGGATAAATGACACATCCTAGTTTAACTTCATTGAGGGGATAAATGACACATCCTAGTTTAACTTCATTGAGGGGATAAATGACACATCCTAGTTTAACTTCATTGAGGGGATAAATGACACATCCTAGTTTAACTTCATTGAGGGGATAAATGACACATCCTAGTTTAACTTCAATGAGGGGATAAATGACACATCCTAGTTTAACTTCATTGAGGGGATACATGACACATCCTAGTTTAACTTCATTGAGGGGATACATGACACATCCTAGTTTAACTTCATTGAGGGGATAAATGACACATCCTAGTTTAACTTCATTGAGGGGATAAATGACACATCCTAGTTTAACTTCATTGAGGGGATAAATGACACATCCTAGTTTAACTTCATTGAGGGGATAAATGACACATCCTAGTTTAACTTCATTGAGGGGATAAATGACACATCCTAGTTTAACTTCAATGAGGGGATAAATGACACATCCTAGTTTAACTTCATTGAGGGGATAAATGACACATCCTAGTTTAACTTCAATGAGGGGATAAATGACACATCCTAGTTTCACTTCATTGAGGGGATAAATGACACATCCTAGTTTAACTTCATTGAGGGGATAAATGACACATCCTAGTTTAACTTCATTGAGGGGATAAATGACACATCCTAGTTTAACTTCATTGAGGGGATAAATGACACATCCTAGTTTAACTTCATTGAGGGGATAAATGACACATCCTAGTTTAACTTCATTGAGGGGATAAATGACACATCCTAGTTTAACTTCATTGAGGGGATAAATGACACATCCTAGTTTAACTTCATTGAGGGGATAAATGACACATCCTAGTTTAACTTCATTGAGGGGATAAATGACACATCCTAGTTTAACTTCAATGAGGGGATAAATGACACATCCTAGTTTAACTTCATTGAGGGGATAAATTACACATCCTAGTTTAACTTCATTGAGGGGATAAATGACACATCCTAGTTTAACTTCATTGAGGGGATAAATTACACATCCTAGTTTAACTTCATTGAGGGGATAAATTACACATCCTAGTTTAACTTCATTGAGGGGATAAATTACACATCCTAGTTTAACTTCATTGAGGGGATAAATGACACATCCTAGTTTAACTTCATTGAGGGGATAAATGACACATCCTAGTTTAACTTCATTGAGGGGATAAATTACACATCCTAGTTTAACTTCATTGAGGGGATAAATGACACATCCTAGTTTAACTTCATTGAGGGGATAAATTACACATCCTAGTTTAACTTCATTGAGGGGATAAATTACACATCCTAGTTTAACTTCAATGAGGGGATAAATGACACATCCACATTTTTTATTTATTTATTTTTTTAGGCTTGTCTTTATTTTCTATCATAGTAGGCCTTGAGATTTTGGGGAATAATCAGATCAGACTCATTATTATATGTGTGATTTAAAAACGAAATTAAATAATTAGCATGTTAAGTAATGAATGAATGGTTTAATTTTAATTTAACTTAATTTCCTGCATTTAGTTTTTCATCTGAAGCCAAATGATCTGTGAATGGCGAGGGCGGGTTCTTTGTTTGGAGTAGTGATGTATTCAGACCCTTTATTCTAAAATTGATTCAATTGTTATTTTCCCTCATCAATCTACACAATATACCCCATAATGACAAAGCAAAAACAGGTTTTTAGAAATTGTTGCTAATTTATAAAACAAATATACACTTGCCTTTCAAAAGTTTGGGGTCACTTAGAAATGTTCTTGTTTTTTAAAGAAAAACACATTTTCTCTCCATTAAAACAACATCAAATTTATCAGAAATACTGTGTAGACATTGTTAATGTTGTAAATGACTATTGTAGCTGGAAACGGATGATTTTTTATGGAATATCTACATAGGTGGCCCATTATCAGCAACCATCACTCCTGTGTTCCAATGGCACGTTGTGTTAACATATCCAAGTTTATCATTTTAAAAGGCTAATTGATAATTAGAAAATCCTTTTGCAATTATGTTAGCATAGCTGATAACTGTTGTTCTGATTCTCTAAGACGAGTCTTGGTGGTTCCAAACATCTTCCATTTACGAATGACGGAGGCCACTGTGCTCTTGTGGACTTTCAATGCTGCAGACATTTTTGGTACCGTTCCCTAGATCTGTGCCTCGACACAATCCTGTCTCAGACATCAACGGACAATTCCTTCGTCGTCATGGCTTGGTTTTTGCTCTGACATAAACTGTCAACTGTGGGACCTTATACAGGTGTGTGCCTTTCCAAATCATGTCCAATCAATTGAATTTACCACAGCTGTACTCCAATCAAGGATGATCAATGCAGCTGAGCTCAATTTCGAGTCTCAAAGTGAAGGGTCTGAATACTTACGTAAATAAGGTATTTCTGTTCAGGCTTTTATACATTTGCAAAAATATCTAAGAACCTGTTTTCGCTTTGTCGTTCTGGGGTAATGTGTGTAGATTGCTGAGGATTTATTTTAATTTCATCCATTTTGGAACTTAACAAAATGTGGAAAGAATGTGTCATACAGTACCATGTCTATGAGGCCTATACTGTATGACTCAGGGGTGTCTAGACTGACGTGTCCAGTGGGAGTGAGGGTAGTGTGGGGGTTTCCCCTGATTCAGGTGTGTGATGGGGCCTTTTCAGTGGGCATGTGCTGCCAGTGGCTGCCTGGTCTCATAGCTGCTCTGCTATCTACAGCCTTTCCTTTTCCCGTGGCTGCTCCTCTCTCCAGTGGCCCCGCCTCTCTCAGGGTGTTTTTGTTCCAATCAAAAGAGCCAGAGCATCATGACTGAGCTAGCGCGTCCCTGTGACCACCAGAGCTGAAGCTGAAGGCTGCAGCCACGTCACTCGCGTCACCGCTTTAGGCCATGCCACCCAATCTCTTTCCAACTTCGGAGGCACCACGTCAGGCCTTGCCATTTAAGATATTTAATAAAGAGAGAGAGAGAGAGAGAGAGAGAGAGAGAGAGAGAGAGAGAGAGAGAGAGAGAGAGAGAGAGAGAGAGAGAGAGAGAGAGAGAGAGAGAGAGAGAGAGAGAGAGAGAGAGAGAGAGAGAGAGAGAGAGAGAGAGAGAGAGAGAGAGAGAGAGAGAGAGAGAGAGAGAGAGAAAGGAAGAGAGAGAGAGAGAGAGCAAGGAAGAGAGAGAGAGAGAGAGAGAGAGAGAGAGAGAGAGAGAGAGAGAGAGAGAGAGAGAGAGAGAGAGAGAGAGAGAGAGAGAGAGAAAGGAAGAGAGAGAGAGAGAGAGCAAGGAAGAGAGAGAGAGAGAGAGAGAGAGAGAGAGAGAGAGAGAGAGAGAGAGAGAGAGAGAGAGAGAGAGAGAGAGAGAGAGAGAGCAAGGAAGAGAGAGAGAGAGAGAGCAAGGATGAGAGAGGGAGAGAGAGCAAGGAAGAGAGAGAGAGCGAGAGCAAGGAAGAGAGAGAGAGCAAGGAAGAGAGAGAGAGCAAGGAAGAGAGGAGCGAGAGCAAGGAAGAGAGAAGGAGGGAGGGAGGGAAGAACGAGGCGGAAGAATAGACAGCGTCAGGTGTAATGTTCATATTGGCTGACACAAGGGAAAAGCCAGGTTTTAAAGCGTTTAGCTTTAATTTCAGTCAGGAGTGACATAATTGATTTTAATGAGATGTTTATAGAGTGAAGTGGCGGTGTTGCTAAATCATTCGCAAGGCTTGCTGCCTGCTTGGTTCTTCAGAGGCTCACACAGCACTGGGGAAAAGAGAGAAAAGCACTCAACCAGCCGCTGCCAAAATTCACACAGTCCCCCTTGCCCCCCCCATCTCAGACTTAAACCAACCTCCCCACTTCCCAATCCCAGCCAGCCCACTCTGTGGCCCACCTTCTCTGCACTGTGATTGACAGGTGCCACACTACACCAGAGTGATTATAAAGACACTTCTCTCTGGGAAGTTACTGAGGCAGTGTGGACAGCAGAGAATGGTCCCTTTCCTATCCTTCACCCCCTCCACCCCTCAGGGAAAGACAGACTGTCACTCTGCAGCTGGCGACCACACCACTCCACCACCCCCCGTCCTCCAGAGTGTCACCCACCCTGCAGCAGCTTCACTTCCCTTTTATTAACACCTTTTAAAATAGACATTATTAATATCACACTATTTTATTCCTGAACTCCCACACCATTACACGACCAACAGTAACCACCCACAACACCATATTATCATCCAAACTGCCGTCACAACCGCTTCAGGCAAACACTCAGGACAAGGGTGGGGAAATGACAGGTTTAGGTCCTTATTTATTCAGCAGGACAGTGGTTTCCAACGGCAACCCTCAGTCATGATTTCCATACAACAAACGTAAGGAGCTATTTTGATTGCTTTCCAATCAAGCGAGACAAACACTAATTAGATTTTTTTGAGGGACTGGAATTAGGGGTATGGAACTTGGAGCGTGGATGACTGGCATTTCTCTCTGATAAGTTGCTCTCATATCAGTCTCCTTACGCACTTCTGTTTACTGTCAGCCATTTATTATTACAGAGAGTGAAGGAGTAAGCTGCAGATTCTGAGAGTCCCAAACGCCACCTTATTCCCTATATAGTACAGTGCTTTTGACCAGGGCCCATGGGGCGCTATGTAGGGAATAGAGTGCCATTTGGTACACACCCAGTATGTTTTTAGAGATTAGAGATGTCTGGGTTTATCCTACCTTTTTATGATTGTTTGTCTAATGTGCTGTATGCTGTCACCATGGTTATTTGGCATATTAGAAAATAGCCCTTTCTTTGCTTTTCTTGCCCTCTTCCCTGTTCCTTTCTCTCCTCTCTTTTTGTTTCCTATAATAACATTGTGTATTTTCATTATGGAAGTCTCACAGTCCAACTAAGTTAGGTAGGCAACGAGGATGCAACAGTTTGAATGGTTGACATCCCAATGAAATGGTATCTGATACTGTATCTATATGACACAGACATTCCATTGACTGTGATGTGATCATGTGGTAATGTGATGATATGAATGATCTGTGATGTGGTTGGAGGTGATGATGACACATTGTCTCTCTTGTTGGAGACGGAAGCTGGTGTCATATTTCTGATGGTTGACATCCCACTGAGTTGTTGTGACGTAGCCTATTGACGGTGATGTGATGACATGATGAGGACACATTCTCTCTGTTGTTTCACAGATAGACGTTGCTCTCATGAACAGATGTGGAATCTTTATTTGATCACCCTGTTGCAAGAGTACTTCCCTGCAGTGCAGAAAATGTAAAACTTGTAGTGTATTTGAGTATAAAAAAGGCTTCTGGATTTGTAATTTCCGCTTTTGAAATTTCAGACTTCATTTTCCCTTGAAGAAAAATGTATCAACCCCTACAAAAATCTCCATTACTTATAATCCACATAATAATTCACATTTCTGTTGCTGCAGGATTATTTTCCTGCTGTAGCAAACGGACCCATATTAAGATCCTACATCTGTAGACTGATGCACGTGGTGTGAACTAGTAATATGGGATGATCTGTGATGCGGTGATGACACATGGTCTCTCTGTTCCACATACAGACACTGCGTTCATGTCCGATGCTGTGATGTAGGCATCCAATTGACTGTGAAAATCAAATCAAATTGTATTGGTCACGTACACATATTTTTCAGATGTTAGCGCAGGTGCAGCAAAACGCTTCTGTTTCTGACTCCAACAGTGCAATAATAAAGTGCCTGGCAGATATCTCAACTTGGATGTCAACCCACCACCTCAAGCACCAACCTTGACAAGATGGAGCTGCTCTTCCTCCTGGGGAAGGCCTGCCCGCTCAAAGACCTCTCCATCACGGTTGACTCCACAGTGTCGCCCTCCCAGAGTGCAAAGAACCTTGGCATGACCCTGGATGTCACCCTGTCATTTTCTGCAAACATCAAAGCAGTGACCCGCTCCTGCAGGTTCATGCTCTACAACATCTGTAGAGTACGACCCTACCTCACACAGGAAGTGGCACAGGTCCTAATCCAGGCTCTTGTCATCTCCCGTCTGGACTACTGTAACTCGTGTTGGCTGGGCTCCCCGCTTGTGCCATCAAATCCCTGCAATTTATCCAGAATGCTGCAGCCCGCCTGGTGTTCAACTTTCCCAAATTCTCCCATGTCACCCTGCTCCTCAGCACACTCCACTGGCTTTCAGTCGAAGCTCGCATCCACTACAAGATCATGGTGCTTAATTATGGAACAGCAAGAGGACCTGCCCCTCCCTACCTTCAGGTTATGCTCAAACTCTACACCCCACCCTGAGCACTCCATTCTGCCACCTCAGGTCTCTGGCCCTTCCACCCCTATGGGAGGGCAGCTCCCGCTCAGCCGAGCCCAAGCTCTTCTCTGTCCTGGCACCCAATGGTGGAAGTAGCTTCCCCCTAAAAACCTGAACCAGCACTTGATCCCCCCCTCCCGTTCTAGCTCGGGCTCTACTGATAACTACTTTGAGGAAAAATGTCTAATATATACACTACCATTCAAAAGTTTGGGGTCACTTAGAAATTGATTTGATTTTGAAAGGAAAGCAAAAAAAATGTGTCCATTAAAATAACATCAAATTGATCAGAAATACAGTGTAGACATTGTTAATGTTGTAAATTACTGTTGTAGCTGGAAACGGCAGATTTTTTATGGAATATCTAGATATTGGTTTTTCTTTGCAACTCTGCCTAGAAAGCCAGCATCCCGGAGTCGCCTCTTCACTGTTGACGTTGAGACTGGAGTTTTGCAGGTAGTACACAGATCGAGATCTTCAGTTTTGTACGAGATTTTCAGTTTCTTGGCAATTTCTCGCATGGAATAGCCTTCATTTCTCACAACAAGAATAGACTGACGAGTTTCAGAAGAAGTATTTTTTTTGTTGATTTGATTAGATTTGAAGTCTAAAGAAGGCCAGTTTTATTGCTTCTTTAATCACGACAACAGTTTTCAGCTGTGCTAACATAATTGCAAAAGAGTTTTCTAATGATCAATTAGCCTTTTAAAGTGATAACTTGGATTAGCTAACAGAACATGTCATTGGAACACAGGAGTGATGGTTGCTGATAATGGGCCTCTGTACGCCTATGTAGATATTCCATAAAAATCTTCAGTTTCCAGCTACAATAGTCATTTACAACATTAACAATGTCTACACGGTATTTGTGATGAATTTGATGTTATTTTAATGGACAAAAAATGTGCTTTTCTTTCAAAAACAAGGACATTTCTCAGTGACCCCAAACGTTTGAACGGTATGATGCGTTCAGAAAGTATTCACACCCGTTGACCTTTTCCTAATTTTGTTGTTACAGCCTGAATTTAAAATTGATTCGATGTAGATTTTCTGTCACTGGCCTACACACAATACCTTATAATGTCAAAGTTGAATTATATTTTTAGATTTCTTTTTAAATTAAATACAAATTAAAAGCTGATATGTCTTGCGTCAATAAGCATTCAACCCCTTTGAAATGGTAAGCCTAAATAAGTTCAGAAGTAAAAATGTGCTTAACAAGTCACATAATAAGTTGTGTTGATGTGCTATGTGTGCAATAATAGTGTTTAACACGATTTTTCAATGACTACCTCATCTCTGCACCCCACACATACAATTATCAGTTATTATCAGTTGAGCAGTGAATTTCAAACACAGATTCAACCACAAAGACCAGGGAGGTTTTACAAATGCCCCGCAAAGGAGGGCAACTATTGGTAGATGGGTAAAACAAATCAGACATTGAATATCCCTTTGAGCATGGTAATAATAATAATATCATATAATAACACTTTGGATGGCGTATCAATACACCAAGTCACTACAAAGATACAGGTGTCCTTCCTAACCCAGTTGCCGGAGAGGAAGGAAAACGCTCAGGGATTTCACCATGAGGGCAATGGTGACTTTAAAACAGTTACAGAGATTAATGGCTGTGATTGTAACGCTCGTCTTTATGTGGAAGAGAGGAGGACTAAGGCGCAGCGTGGTGAATGTTCATGATGTTGAATTTTAATGAATTATCCAACTAAACAGAACACTGACAAAATACAAAATAATAAACGACGTTAACAGACCTGAACTTGAGAACATAAAACATGAACGCACGAACAGGAACAAACGAACGAACGAAACAGTACCGTGTGGCGAACAAACACAGACACAGCAACAATCACCCACAAACAAACAGTGAGAACAGCCTACCTTAATATGGTTCTCAATCAGAGGAAACGTAAAACACCTGCCCCTGATTGAGAACCATATCAGGCTAATGCAATGAACCCAACATAGAAACACATAACATAGAATGCCCACCCAGCTCACGTCCTGACCAACTAAACAAGGCTAAATAAAGGAAATAAGGTCAGGAACGTGACAGTGATAGGAGAAAACTGAAGATGGATCAACAACTTTGTTGTTACTCCACAAAACTAACCTAAATGACAGAGTGAAAGAAGGAAGCCTGTATAGAATAAAATTATTTGAAAACATTCATCCTGTTTGCAATAAGGCACTAAAGTAAAACTGCAAAAAATGTGCCAAAGAAATGTACTTTTTGTCCTGAATACAAAGCGTTATGTATGGGGTAAATCCAACACAACACGTCACTGAGTACCACTCTTCATATTTTGAAGCATGGTGGTGGCAGCATCATGTTATGGGTATGCTTGTCATCAGCAAGGACTACAGAGTTTTTTAGGATACAAATATATGGAATAGAGCTTTGCACAGGCAAAATCCTAGAAGAAAACCTGGTTTAGTCTGCTTTCCACCAGACACTGGGAGACAAATTCACCTTTCAGCAGGACAATAACCTAAAACCCAAGGGAAAATATACACTGGAGTTGCTTACCAATAAGACATTGAATATTCCTGAGTGGCGTAGTTACAATTTTGACTTAAATCAGCTTGGAAATCTATGGCAAGACTGGGAAATGGCTGTCTAGCAATGATCAACATCCAACTTGACAGAACTGTAAGAATTTTAAAAAGAATAATGTGCAAATATAGTGTAATCCAGATGTGCAAAGCTCTTAGAGCAGGGATCATCAATTAGATTCAGCCGCCGGCCGATTTTTTCTTGAGAGGATAGTCGGGGGCCGAAAAATAATTACAAATAATTTGTAGACTGCAAATTGACCTCAAGAAGCCCAAACAGATATGTTTGAATAAAATATAATAATTTCAGACCTTGCTTACATGTGTACAAGATCACGTCGTCTCTCTATTATGCGTGGGAATAATTGTGAACAGATTTCTTAAATTAACATCACATGGAGCTAATTTCCTGCTGTTTTTTCTTTAATAACAGTCTTTTATGTCCAACAATGAAAATTACACACACATTTTTTTTCTCCAACTTTTGTCTTTATTTTTTTGCTCAGAAAACTTTGGGGGTGCAAAACAAAACACCCGCGGGCCAAATTCGGACAGAGGGCCACCAGTTGGGGAACCTTGTCTTAGAGATTTACTCAGAAAGACTCAGCTGTGATTCTAACATGTATCAACTCAGGGTGTGAATAATTATGTAAAATAGATATTTATGTATTTAATTTGTAATACATTTGCAAAAGTGTCTAAAAACATGTTTTTACTTTGTCCTTCTGGAGTATTGTGTGTAGATGGGCGAGATTTTTTATTTATTTAATTCATTTTGAATTCAGGCTGTAACACAAAATGCGGATTAAGTCAAGGGGTTTGAATACTTTCTGAAGGCACTGTATGTATATAATGGTGTGTATAGACAGTATGGACAGTATATGAATAGGAAAGTTGTGTACAGCAGTAGTTATATAGGATGAGCCATGACTACAATACAGTATATACATATAAAGTGGGTCAAACAGTATGGAAACATTATTAAAGTGACCAGTGTTCAATGACTATGTAGATAGGGCAGCAATCAATGTGGATTTGGGCATGCTCTCTCTGCTGTTTCCTGAAGTCCACGATCAGCTCCTTCGTTTTGTTGACATTGAAGGAGAAGTTATTTTCCTGGCACCACTCTGCCAGATGCCCTCACCTCCTCCATGTAGGCTGTCTCGTCATTGTTGGTAATCAGGTCTCCCACTGTTGTGTCATTAGCAAACTTGAGTTGGAGAAGTGAGTGACCACGCAGTCATGAGTGAACAGGGAGTACAGGAGGAAGCAGAGCATGCAACCCTTGTTCAGGATCAGCATGGGGAGATGTTGTTGCCTACCCTCACCACCTGGAGTTGGCCAATCAGGAAGTCCAGGATCTAGTTGCAGAGGGCGGGTTTCAGACCCAGGGTCCTGAGCTTAGTGATGAGCTTGGAGGGTACTATGGTGTTGAAGGCTGAGCTGTGGTCAATGAACATACATAGGTATTCCTCTTGTCCAGATGGGATAGGGCAGTGTGCAGTTCAATGGCGATTGCGTCATCTGTGGATCTGTTGTATGAAAATTGTAGTGGGCCAAGGCTGTCAGGAACAGTAGAGGTGACATGATCCTTAACTAGCCTCTCAAAGCACTTCATGATGACAGAAGTGGGTGTTACGGGGCGATAGTCATTTAGTTCAGTTACCTTCGCTTTCTTGGGTACAGGAACAATGTTGGACATCTTGAAGCAAGTGGGGACAACAGACTGATGAAATTATACTGAACAAAAATATAAATGCAACAAGTGTTGGTCCCATGTTTCATGAGCCGAAATAAAATATTTCAGAATTTTCCATATGCACAGAAAGCACATTTCTCTCAAATGTTGGCCACTTGTTTACATCCCTGTTAGTGAGCATTTCTCCTTTTCCGAGATAATCCATCCACCTAACATGTGTGGCAATCAAGAAGCTTATTAAACAGCATGATCATTACACAGTTGCACATTGGGCTGAGGACATTAAAAGGCCACTCTAAAATGTGCAGTTTTGTCACACAATGTCACAGATGTCTCAGGTTTTGAGGCAGCGTGCAATCGGCATGCTGACTGCAGGAATGTCTACCAGAGCTGTTGCCAGAGAATGTAATGTTAATTTCTCTAAAATAAGCCGACTCCAACGTAATTTTCGGGAATTTGGCAGTACGTCCAACCGGCCTCTCAACTACAGACCACGTGTAACCACCCCAGCCCAGGACCTCCAGATCTGGCTTTTTCCTCAACGGGATCATCTGATACCAGCCACCCAGGGACAGCTGATGAAACTGAGGAGTATTTCTGTCTGTCATAAAGCCCTTTTGTGGGGAAAAACTCATTCTGATTGGCTGGGCCTGGCTCCCCAGTGGGTGGGCCTGGCTCCCAAGTGGGTGTGCCTGGCTCCCCAGTGGGTGGGCCTGGCTCCCCAGTGGGTTGGCCTGGCTCCCAAGTGGGTGTGCCTATGCCCTCCCAGGTCCACCCATGGCTGCGCTCCTGCCTAGTCATGTGAAATCCATAGATTAGGGCATAAATTATTTAATTCAATTGACTTACTTCCTTATATGAACTGTAACTCCGTAAAACCCTTGAAAGTGTTGCATGTTGCTTTTATATTTTTGTTCAGTGTATATAAAACATTTAAATTCTACATTCTCTCTGTTGTTTTCCAGACGGACGCTGCGCTCATGTACGATGCCGTGCACGTGGTGGCCGTGGCCGTGCAGCAGTCTCAGCAGATCACTGTCAGCTCCCTACAGTGCAACAGACACAAACCCTGGCGCTTTGGGAACAGATTCATGGCCCTCATCAAAGAGGTACGTTGTATTACACATTACACACCGGCCCACTGGAAAGGCCAGGGAGGGATGGACATGGATTGAGAGAATGAAAGAGCGAGAGATAGCCTGCACACACAGGAGAGAGAGAATGAAAGAGCGAGAGAACACCTACAACACACATAGGAGAGAGACACACAAAAGAGACATACAGAGAGACAAGCTGGATGGTGACAGGGGGGCAAGCAAAGAAATCAATGTAAATGAAAGAGAAAGGCTTTGTTTTTACTGCATTTTTACAGTATGTACGTTCATACTGCTCCCAGAGCAGCAACCATCTTATTCTTAAACCTGTCTCTCTGTTTTCATATCATGTCCCTACAGAATGGGTCTACATAATCTTCATCTGGGCTAATTATTCCTCAGTGTGCTAGATAGATTCTGGAAACTGGGGCGGTTAATCCAAACCTCCCTGTCTGTTAGGCAGTTAAAGATATATAGCCCAGGCTATATTTAGGGTCTGTAAAGCCTAGCTACCCTGTTCTATTCTGTTTGCTCTGTGAGATATCACCAGAACACTCACACTGCTCGCGGCTGGGGGGTGGCGTGGGTGGAGGGTGGTGAGGGAGGAATGGGGGGATGAGGTTTTGACATATTAAAGCTCTTGGTCTCGAACCGCCGCGCAAATAATCTCACATCTCGCCACTTCTAGTGCTCTCTCTCTCTAAGCCTGTGGACCAGTACTAGGGTGGACGCCAGCCCTCATAAATTACACCGCTGTTTAGCCTGATGGTCTTTATACACCACTGCATTGTCGATCCAGATTGACAGACAGGGTAACATTACACTATCGGTGCATGGCCACTGTATCACAGGCTAACACTGAACTATCACTGCATGGCCATTGTATCATAGGCTAACACTGAACTATCACTGCATGGCCACTGTATCACAGGCTAACACTGAACTATCACTGCATGGCCATTGTATCACAGGCTAACACTGAACTATCACTGCATGGCCACTGTATCACAGGTTAACACTGAACTATCACTGCATGGCCACTGTATCACAGGCTAACACTGAACTATCACTACATGGCCACTGTATCACAGGCTAACACTGAACTATCACTGCATGGCCACTGTATCACAGGCTAACACTGAACTATCACTGCATGGCCACTGTATCACAGGCTAACACTGAACTATCACTGCATGGCCACTGTATCATAGGCTAACACTGAACTATCACTGCCTGGCGGGTAGCAGCATTGGGCCAGTAACCGAAAGGTTGCCGGATCGAATCCCCGAGCTGACAAGGTAAAAAATTGTCGTTCTGCCCCTGAGCAAGGCAGGTATCCCACTGTGTCCCATGCGCCGATGATGTGGATGTCGATTAAAGCAGCCCTCTGCAACTCTCTGATTCAGAGGGGTTGGATTAAATGCGGAAGACACATTTCAGTTGACTACATTCAGTTGTACTACTGACTAGGTATCCCCCTTTCCCTACACTATCACTGAATCACCACTGTATGACAGGCTAACATTACACTATCTCTGAATCACCACTGTATGACAGGCTAACATTACACTATCACTGAATCACCACTGTATGACAGGCTAACATTACACTATCACTGAATCACCACTGTATGACAGCCTAACATTACACTATCACTGAATCACCACTGTATGACAGGCTAACATTACACTATCACTGTATCACAGGCTAACATTACAGTATCACTGAATCACCACTATATCACAGGCTAACATTACACTATCACTGAATCACCACTGTATTACAGGCTAACATTACACTATCACTGTATCACCACTGTATCACAGGCTAACATTACACTGAACATACTACATCTATTTAAAACTGATTTATTAAAATGTATTTCATACGTATTTCTTTAAATGTATTTAAACCTAGATTATGACCAATTTCCACTGTTATTTTCAACATAACCATGTCCAACCACATAGGCAGGTAATTGTGGTTATTTCTTGGAAATTCACAATCTTCTTTCATCTAGCGTTCTCTTTCCAACGTAGAGGAACCATGTGACATTTATGAGCCTGTAATAACATGACGTTAGATGAGTCATACTGCAGGTTCTTTCTGAAATAACATCCGCTTTAAGCCAGTTGCTCCTGCTTCTCTAAGAAAAGGGCACAGAATTCAACACTTGCTGTGCAATGTAACACAAGAGAGTTCAGTGCTTAGGGCCACTTTTATGCTCAATTTTCAGCATTCCTAAGCAGTGCCTGTATCGTTACAGATTGGGTAATAACTAACTCACTGTTACTAAAGCAACGATCAGAATTATGTCCAAAAAGAGTCTGTGTCCTGGAGAAAGCTGAGTTTGTGTGTGTGGTATTAATAAGTAATATACAGTGTGTGTGTGGTATTAATAAGTCATATACAGTGTGTGTGTGGTATTAATAAGTAATATACAGTGTGTGTGTGGTATTAATAAGTCATATACAGTGTGTGTGTGGTATTAATAAGTAATATACAGTGTGTGTGTGTGTGTGTGTGTGTGTGTGTGTGTGTGTGTGTGTGTGTGTGTGTGTGTGTGTGTGTGTGTGTGTGTGTGTGTGTGTGGTATTAATAAGTAATATACAGTGTGTGTGTGTGTGTGGTATTAATAAGTAATATACAGTGTGTGTGTGTGGTATTAATAAGTAATATACAGTGTGTGTGTGTGGTATTAATAAGTAATATACAGTGTGTTTGTGGTATTAATAAGTAATATACAGTGTGTGTGTGTGGTATTAATAAGTAATATACAGTGTGTGTGTGGTATTAATAAGTAATATACAGTGTGTGTGTGTGGTATTAATAAGGAATATACAGTGTGTGTGTGGTATTAATAAGTCATATACAGTGTGTGTGTGGTATTAATAAGTAATATACAGTGTGTGTGTGGTATTAATAAGTCATATACAGTGTGTGTGTGGGTGTGTGTTTGTGTCTGTCTGTGTGTGCAGCATACCTTTGTGTGTTTGTGTGCCTTTGCTTAAAGGTGAACTCTAATGAAAAATGAATGTCTCTATTTTGCTGAGAATGAGTGTGACCTCTTGCTCTTTGGTTATGATGAATATCTCGCTCTCTTTCCCTCCTCCATCCCTTTCTCCCTTTCTTCCATTCTCTCTCTCTCTCTCTCTCTCTCTCTCTCTCTCTCTCTCTCTCTCTCTCTCTCTCTCTCTCTCTCTCTCTCTCTCTCTCTCTCTCTCTCTCTCTCTCTCTCTCTCTCTCTCTCTCTCTCTCTCTCTCTCTCCCTCTCTCTGTCTCTGTCTCTCTCTCTGTCTCTCTCTCTCTCTCCCCTTCCTCCCTCTCTCGCTTCCTACACCTCTCTCTTTCTCTCCTCCAGGCCCACTGGGATGGCTTGACTGGGCGGATCACTTTCAACAGAACCAACGGCTTGAGGACAGACTTTGACCTGGATGTGATTAGTCTGAAGGAGGATGGACTGGAGAAGGTACTAGGGGTGTGTGTGTGTGTGTGTGTGTGTGTGTGTGTGTGTGTGTGTGTGTGTGTGTGTGTGTGTGTGTGTGTGTGTGTGTGTGTGTGTGTGTGTGTGTGTGTGTGTGTGTGTGTGTGTGTGTGTGTGTGTGTGTGTGTGTGTGTGTGTGTGTGTGTGTGTGTGTGTGTGTGTGTGTGTGTGTGTGTGTGTGTGTGTGTGTGTGTTTGAGTGTGCATGATACATGACCATGTGTGCACATCTATGGAGGAGATAACTCATAAACAAAAGCTTGTCAACACAACAGATCCAAACACCAACCTACACCCACACACACACACACACACCCTCCTAACTCACATGCTCCCCTGTGTGTGCCTCTCAGCTGCTCCTGACCTCCCCATCCCTCTCTGTGGCGTGTGTCTGCGCCTCCATGAATAATTTACTCTCTTAATGAAAAAACCTTCAGGAGCCCTCCAGCCTCATGAAGTCTGAATTAAACAGTTGATTTACAATTACAAAGCAGCCATCTCTAAGGCCTCAGTAGTGGGCATCAGAGAGAGGAGCAGGACTGTTGTGTCTGTAGTGGGTTGGTGCTGCAGAGCAGAGTGTCTGCTGAGATGAGAAGCCCTGTAGCGGGTAAGAGAATAACACAGCCAGGATGAGAGGCCCCTGCAGGCTCGCCCCTCTCCTCCTCCTCCTCTTCTTTCTGCTTCCACCAACCCCTCCTTACACACTCACTCACATGCACACACATACACTCAGTACTCCACCTCTTCAGCTCAAGCACACATTCCCAGAATTCTCCAGCACCCTTAGGACATGGCTGACAGCAGGTTGAACTCTTAACTCTTAACCTGCGGGATGTGATATAAGAGCTGATCTAGGATCAGGATCTGCCTCTAGCTCTCTGTGGAAGAGGAGTGTGTGTGTGTGTGTGTGTGTGTGTGTGTGTGTGTGTGTGTGTGTGTGTGTGTGTGTGTGTGTGTGTGTGTGTGTGTGTGTGTGTGTGTGTGTGTGTGTGTGTGTGTGTGTGTGTGTGTGTGTGTGTGTGTGTGTGTGTGTGGGCGCGTGTTTGTAATAACACACCTCACATCATATTTTCTCATAGACACACTCTCTTCCCTGAACAGTATTTCTGCGTAGAAGATATAACTGAAGTGCACTAAATGCTAATGTTTTGTCTGTGTTTTTCCCCTCAGATTGGAACATGGGACCCTCCTAGTGGCTTGAACATGACAGACCACCAGAAAGGGAAGACATCCAATGTCACAGACTCCTTAGCCAACAGATCTCTAGTTGTCTCCACCATACTGGTAAGTACCATTCCCTCTTTGCTCTGTGGTAGACACTTTTTGTCTATTCATAGAGAACTTAAATTGCTGTACTAACTGTCAGCTGGGTGCTATAACAGAGTTCTACCATGTCTATATACGTGATTATGAATGCCCAGAACTGCTCTAAGACTTAATTGACTCCTTGGAAAAGGTGTTATTCCTTTTTAGTTTTCTTTGAAAAGTGCTCCACTTGATTTTCTCAGGATGGTTGTCGGCCTGTGAGCGAATTGAATGGAAGTAGCCAAAAGTACACCACTTTTAAATGACCAGTCCACACTTCACTTCACTGCTGGGGAGAGGTCCCTTTCCAATTGGTTGAGAACAGTTTCAGGCAGGGCTAATTGGCTGATTGATTGTCCAATACGATGTCATGGTTTAAGGCTCTCTCTCTATCTAGCATTTTATTAGTCCCTCTGTCGAGGAGTTGTTTCTCAACCCAGTGATGCTAAACCCAGACATTCAGGGGAACTCTGGGGGAAGTTAAAGAGTGCCCTAGGATCTCTAATGCTTCTCTATGAGTCACACAGACCGACTCACGGCTGTACTTCCTCAGGTTTCATCCAACCGTCTTTGGCATTTTAGAAAAGCGCTATAAAAATCCTGTGTATTGTTATTATTCACTCTATAGAAGATTTATAAAAAAACACTTAGCTTCAGCGATGAGTGTATCACTCCCCATCCTGTGGCGTCTATCTGTTGGGGTGGAGTTGACTGTGAGTTGTAAAAAAGTCTGCTCTGGTGCTGTAGGGATTCTGTAGGCTACACGACGACTCCATCCCTCCTATCTCCTCCGTCCATACCAGAGCCCGCCACAATTGACTCATCACGACTAAACAGGAAGCTTCTAGAATCAAGAAAATTAACGCAATTTACGATCCTATTATTAAGAACCAGAGCGTAAAAATAACAATATCAACCAAATTGCGGTTTGTCATTATTTATCCCGTGCTGCGCTTGCCTTACCTCTCCCATGCATGCTGCCGCTGTGCTCTGATTGAATTGCTGTTATTAGTTAAGACTCTACATGTCTGTAATTAGTGCATCAGGATTGAGTCATGGGGAGATCTCGGATGGCTTTGAGGGAGGAGAAAATAGGAGAGAGGGCTGACAATAATTGGGTTTGTTACATTTGATTGATGCACACTTTTATCCAACTTCTCTTCATTTTTTTCATGCCAGACTGAAGGATTACAAGCCCCTCTTTAAAAGTTGGAGCTGTAATTAGTTTTCAATGCCTCAGAAATCTGAACTAATCAGAAGAGTTTTTGGCCATTTTGTCAAGACCTCATACTGGTAATAGACTAGTGGTTAAATTCACAGTACATATACAGTGCCTTGCAAAAGTATTCATCCCCCTTGGCGTTTTTCCTATTTTGTTGCATTACAACCTATAATTTAAATTGATTTTTATTTGGATTTCATGTAATGGACATACACAAAATAGTCCAAATTGGTGAAGTGAAATTAAAAAATACTATTTGTTTCACGAAATGTAAAAAAAATACAAACAGAAAAGTTGTGCGTGCATATGTATTGAACCCCTTTGCTATGAAGCCCCTAAATAAGATCTGATGCAACCAATTACCTTCAGAAGTTACTGTAATTTCCGGACTATGAGCCGCTACTTTTTCCCAGGCTTTGAACCTCGCGGCTTATACAATGACGCGGCTAATTTATGGATTTTTTTCACAAGATTCATGCCGCCAAAAAACTGAGCACCGTCACATAATGTGACGTAAATCGAGCGCGCTCAAACTTCCCATCATTCTGATTACGGTAGTCATTTTGTCACCCTCATCATGGCAAAGACACGGAGAAATGCATATGATGCAGCTTTCAATTTGAAGGCGATCGATCTGGCTGTTGGAAAAGGAAATAGAGCTGCTGCACGGGAGCTTGGCCTTAATGAGTCGATGATAAGACGTTGGAAACAGCAGCGTGAGGAACGGACTCAGTGCAAAAAGACAACAAAACCTTTCAGAGGGAAGAAAAGCAGATGGCCCGAACTAGAAATAAATTCATTAGGCCTTAATGAATTTCACATGACTGGGCAGAGGCGTTTTTATATTTTTGTTTAGTATGTTTAGCCATAAACGTAATTGTTTAAAACCTGGATGTTTTGTCATTTTATGAATCATGTCTTACCTTGTTTCAAAGTAGCCTAGCCAAAAAATCTGACCATAGAAATGTTGACGGAATTATTTTGTAAACACTTCCTCATATGCCATTGAAACCAGCGTTTATCTCATGTTCTAACAACTTTCTTTCGTTGTCCGTTAGCCAAAAGCACAATACTCATATTAGCAACCCATGCTAGTTGTTACATCAGTAGTCATATTAGCAACCCATGCTAGTTGTTGCATCAGTAGTCATGTTAGCAACCCATGCTAGTTGTTGCATCAGTAGTCATGTTAGCAACCCATGCTAGTTGTTGCGTCAGTAGTCATATTAGCAACCCGTGCTAGTTGTTGCATCAGTAGTCATATTAGTCGATGATAAGACGTTGGAAACAGCAGCGTGAGGAACGGACTCAGTGCAAAAAGACAACAAAAGCTTTCAGAGGGAAGAAAAGCAGATGGCCCGAACTAGAAAATGAGCTTGAAGACTGGGTCAACACACAGAGAGCAGACGGCCGAGGTGTTTCAACTGTGCAGATCCGACTGAAAGCCAAAACAATCGCCACCGCAATGAAGTTTGAGGATTTTAGAGGTGGACCATCGTGGTGTCTAAGATTGAGTCTGTGTCAGCAGCTCCCTCCCGACTACGATGAAAAAGTTTCAAACTTCCGCAAATTCACTGATGCAAAGATAGCGGAGCATTCCATCGGCCCGCACGACATCATAAATATGGATGAGGTTCCTCTGACGTTTTACCTGCCTCTCACTCGGACTGTCAACAGGAAAGGCGAATCATCCGTCACGCTGAAAACAACTGGGCATGAAAAAAGTTCATTTGTTTCAATGTACCGGTAGGCACCTGCGGCTTATAGACATGTGCGGCTTATTTATGTACAAAATACATATTATTAAAAAATTCAGTGGGTGCGGCTTATATTCAGGTGCGCTTAATAGTCCGGAAATTACGGTATGTGACTTAAATAAAGTCCACCTGTGTGCAATCTAGGTGTCGCATGATTTGTCACTTGATCTCAGTATATATACACCTGTTCTGAAAGGCCCCAGAGTCTGCAACACCACTAAGCAAGGGACACCACCAAGAAAACGGAACCATAAAGACCAAGGAGCTCTCCAAACAGGTCAGGGACAACATTGTGGAGAAGTACAGATCAGGGTTGGGTTATAAAAAAATATCCAAAACTTTGAACATCCCACGGAGCACCATTAAATCCATTATTTAAAAAATGGAAAGAATATGGCACCACAACCAACCTGTCAAGAGAGGGCCGCCCACCAAAACTCACGGACCAGGCAAGGAGGGCATTTATCAGAAAGGCAACAAAGAGACCAAAGATAACTCTGAAGGAGCTGCAAAGCCTCACAGCGGAGATTGGAGTATTTGTCCAGAGAACCACTTTAAGCCGTACACTCCACAGAGCTGGGCTTTATGGAAGAGTGACCAGATAAAAGCCATTGCTTAAAGAAAAAAAACAAGCAAACACGTTTGTTGTTCGCCAAAAGGCATGTGGGAGAAATTTAGCTTTTTGGCCATCAAGGAAAATGCTATGTCTGGCGCAAACCCAACACCTCTCATCACTCCGAGAATATGATGGTTTTCATCGGCAGGGACTGGGAAACTGGTATGAATTAGATTACCTTTTAGCGTTATCAAAACCTGTGGTTTGAATTGAAGAGGGCAGTCCATAAGCGCAGATAAAGGATATCAAGGATCTGGAAGGAATCTGTATGAAGGAATGGTCCAAGATCCCTCCCAATGTGTTCTCGCTTTCTCTGAGCAATTGTATTAGTATAAAATAATATAATTTTCCCAAAAAAATTGCATACAATATAGCTCAGTATTTGAATTATTTATTTTATACAGTCATTATTGCTCACCTTTACCAGGGGTGTCAATTATTTCAGACCCCACTGTATACAACCCTATGGAATCATTCTCATCTGGGACACCAATCATAGTAGTGGACATAAACAGATCCCAAGTCCTTTTGGCTACACTAGAGAATCCACCTCACCCGGGGCACCAATTGTAGTAGTCCTATAGCCCCGTTTCCCCTGTGGGAGGGGCTTTTAGTATGCCAGACATGAGGAACAATTAATTGAAACCGAATTTGATATGAGACTTTTATTTACTAATGAGAGATATTGGGAGGAGAGAGAGGGGAGGAGGGAGGGAGTAGATAGAGGAAGAAGAATAGGGATAGAGAGAGAGAGAGAGAGAGAGAGAGAGAGAGAGAGAGAGAGAGAGAGAGAGAGAGAGAGAGAGAGAGAGAGAGAGAGAGTAGCCATAATATGACATTTGTAGTGTCTCTATTCCTTTGGAATGTTTAATGTACATTTTTTATTGTTTATTTCACTTTTGTTTATTATCTAGTTCACTTCCTTTGGCAATTTAAACATGTTTCCCATGCCAATAAAGCCCTTTGATTTGAATTGAGAGAGAGAGAGAGAGAGAGAGAGAGAGAGAGAGAGAGAGAGGGAGAGGGAGAGGGAGAGAGAGAGAGAGAGAGAGAGAGAGAGAGAGAGAGAGAGAGAGAGAGAGAGAGAGAGAGAGAGAGAGAGAGAGAGAGGGAATGGAAGAAAGGGAGAAAGGGATGGAGGAGGGAAAGAGAGCGAGATATTCATCATAACCATAACCATAGACTTAATATGAATATGTTATGTGCTCAGATCTAGATCTGTGCTTCTAACCTTTGTGTTATCGGTATTCTATGGCTTTTGATGGACTGTGAGAGAATGCAAACACACACACACACACACACACACTCATACAAGCAATGCAAACAAGCTGTGGATAGCCTCACAGTATAATAATGATCATGAATGAGACAGATGTGAAAAGCTCAATAATTACCTCACACTGACAAATAATTACTGTAAAGGTTCATTAAGCTAAATGACGGTATAATCAACCATAAGTAGGTAGTGCAACAGTATATCCTGTTGATGTTCTACTCATCATCTGTCAAACATGTCTCTCTGGCTCTGCACACCTGCATTGGCTGGGGGATCAGCTATATATGCATTTTATTATAAACCCTTTTCCCCGTTCAGCGGAATCTGATTTTACACAACGCTCCAAGGGTAAGGAGTTGTTACTAAAGTAACAGGTGATGGGAATCTAAATAAATGAATTGACAAATCAGCCTTTCAAGCTTATTTACTTTATTTCGTTGTCTTTTCATACACTTCATAGCTCCTCTTTTGGTTTCTTTAGTCAAAGCACAGACACTCAAGTCGCTGAATTTCTTCACTAACCAACTTGTTTCAAATATACACTAGATTACCAAAATTATGTTGACACTCATTCCAAAATCATGGGCATTAATATGGAGTTGGTCCCCCCTTTGCTGCTATAACAGCCTCCACTCTTCTGGGAAGGGTTCCACTAGATGTTGGAACATTGCTGCAGGACTTACTTCCATTCAGCCACAAGAGCATTAGTGAGGTCGGACACTGATGTTGTGTGATCAGGCCTGGCTCACAGTCAGCGTTCCAATTCCTCCCACAGGTGTTTGATGGAGTTGAGGTCAGGGCTCTGTGCAGGCCAGTCAAGTTCTTCCACACCGATCTCGACAAACCATTTCTGTATGGACCTCGCTTTGTGCAAAGGGACATTGTCATGCTTAAGTAGGAAAGGTGCCTTCCCCAAACTGTTGAATCATCCAGAATGTCATGGGTTCACAGAATAATCCAGAATGTCCCCCGATCCTCAAAAAGTTCTACAGCTGCACCATCGAGCGCATCCTGACCGGTTGCATCACCACCTGGTATGGTAGCTGCTCGGCATCTGACCGTAAGGCACTACAGAGGGTACTACGGCCCTGTACATCACTGGGGCCAAGCTTCCTGCCATCCAGGACTCCAAGACTCGTCACCCAAGTCATAGACTGTTTTCTCTGCTACCGCGCGGCAAGCGGTACCAGAGCGCCAAGTCTAGGACTAAAAGCTCCTTAACAGCTTCTACCCCCAAGCCATAAGACTGCTGAACAATTAATCAAATGGCCACCAAATTATTTACATTGAACCCCCCTTACCTCGACTAACCTGTAACCCTGCACATTGACTCGGTACCGGTACCCCCTGTATATAGCCTCGTTATTGTTTTTTCATTGTGTTACTTTTTTTATTATTCTTTACTATAGTTTATTTGGTAAATAAAATAAATATTGAACTGCTCTGTTGGTTAAGGGTTTGTAAGTAAGCATTTCACGGTAAGGTCTAAACATGTTGTATTCGGCACGTGACAAGTTTGATTTGATTGTATGCTGTATCGTTAAGATTTATATTCAACTGGAACTAAGGGGTCTAGCCCAAACCATGAAAAACAGCCCCAGACCATTATTCCACCTCCACCAAACCTTACAGTTGGTACTATGCATTCGGGCAGGTACCGTTCTTCGGGCATCCGCTAAACTCAGATTCGTCCGTCGAACTGCCAGATGGTGAAGCGTGATTCATCACTCCAGAGAACACGTTTCCACTGCTCCAGAGTCCAATGGTGGTGAGCTTAACACCACTCCAGCCGATGCTTGGCATTGCGCATGGTGATGTTAGGCTTGTGTGCGGTTGCTCGGCAATGGAAACCCATTTCTTGAAGCTCCCGACTAACAGTTCTTGTGCTGATGTTCCTTCCAGGGGCAATTTGGAACTCGGTAGTTAGTGTTGCAACCGAGGACAGACAATTTTTACGCGCAACGTGCTTCAGCACTCGGCGGTCCCGTTCTGTGAGTTTGTGTGGCCTACCACTTCTCGGCTGAGCCGTTGTTGCTCCTAGACATTTCCACTTCACAATAACAGCACTTACAGTTGACCGGGGCAGCTCTAGCAGGGCAGGAATTAGACAAACTGACTTGTTGGAAAGGTGACATCCTATGAAGGAGCCACATTGAAAGTCACTGAGCTCTTCAGTAAGGTAATTCTACTGTGAATGTTTCTCTATGGAGATTGCATGGCGGTGTGCTCAATTTTAAAAATCTGTCAGCAACGGGTGTTTCTGAAATAGCCGAATCCACTAATTTGAAGGGGTGTCCACATACTTTTGTATATATAGTGTATATTTCATAAATAGGGTTTCTGTTGTATTAGTTGATTATTTTAAAATTGCTCATCATCATTTCTAGTTTGACCATTATAAGAGTTTAACTTTTATTAGGCAGTAGTCCTATGTGTTCCATTTTTTGATTAGGCAGTCCTATGTGTTCCATGACCTTTATTAGGCAGTAGTCCTACGTGTTCCGTGACTTTGATTAGGCAGTAGTCCTATGTGTTCCATGACCTTTATTAGGCAGTAGTCCTATGTGTTCCGTGACTTTGATTAGGCAGTAGTCCTATGTGTTCCATGACTTTTATTAGGCAGTAGTCCTATGTGTTCCATGACTTTTATTAGGCAGTAGTCATATGTGTTCCATGACTTTGATTAGGCAGTAGTCCTATGTGTTCCATGACTTTGATTAGGCAGTAGTCCTATGTGTTCCATGACTTTGATTAGGCAGTAGTCCTATGTGTTCCATGACTTTTATTAGGCAGTAGTCCTATGTGTTCCATGACTTTGATTAGGCAGTAGTCCTATGTGTTCCGTGACTTTTATTAGGCAGTAGTCCTATGTGTTCCATGACTTTTATTAGGCAGTAGTCCTATGTGTTCCATGACTTTTATTAGGCAGTAGTCATATGTGTTCCATGACTTTGATTAGGCAGTAGTCCTATGTGTTCCATGACTTTGATTAGGCAGTAGTCCTATGTGTTCCATGACTTTGATTAGGCAGTAGTCCTATGTGTTCCATGACTTTTATTAGGCAGTAGTCCTATGTGTTCCATTTTTTGATTAGGCAGTAGTCCTATGTGTTCCATGACTTTGATTAGGCAGTAGTCCTATGTGTTCCATGACTCCACATCACACTTGTGACATTTTGCCACTGATAAGGTTGCACTATGCTCTTTTTCACTTTAGAAATGGTGCAGCTGATGTGAAAAGGCTTCTTCTCTGACACATTACATACATACAACACAAAGAATCACACCCTGGAACCAATCGTAGTAGTGCTCGCCAACAGATCACACCTCCTATAGCCTTGTTTCCCCTGTGGGATGAGCTCATCTCTGCCAATAGGTATTTAGTATGCCAGACATAAAGAACATTTAATTGAAACAGAATTTGATGTGAGACTTTTATTTAGTACGGTTGCGTGATCTATGAGTCGCCGATCGGGTTGAATTAAAAGGTACAAATCCACACGCTCTGTCGAGCTCCCCGAGGATCAAAGGAGTCACAAATGAGGAGAGAGAGAGAGAGAGAGAGAGAGAGAGAGAGAGAGAGAGAGAGAGAGAGAGAGAGAGAGAGAGAGAGAGAGAGAGAGAGAGAGAGAGAGAGAGAATCAGCTTTGCATTATATAATAAACCCTTTTGTCCATATAGCGCAATCTGATTTTTCCGATTTTTTCACAGTGCTTCAAGTGCCCAATGATAAGGAGTTGTTACTAAGGTAACAGGTAAAGGGGATCTAAATAAATGAATAGACTAGTCAACCTTTCAAGCTTATTATCTACTTTCTATGCTGTCTCTTCATATACTCTTCATGGCTATTTAAGGTACAGACATTCAAGCAACTCTTTATCTTCACTAATTGACTTTGAAATCAGAATTATTTCAAATAAATTTCATAAACATCATATATACTCTAGTATTAATTAGGTACTTCGCAATTGTTCATAATTATTTATAGTTTGACCATTTCC
Organism: Salvelinus alpinus; assembly: GCF_045679555.1. NCBI lineage: Eukaryota > Metazoa > Chordata > Actinopteri > Salmoniformes > Salmonidae > Salvelinus > Salvelinus alpinus. Next base: position 4,655,457 of record NC_092120.1, on the reverse strand, counting down.
GATTCTTAGAGTTAAACTTTGATTAAGCAGCGAGCCTATGGGAAGTCTTCCATGACTCTACATGACACGTAGAGAGCACTGAGTGGGTTCTCTTGTTCTTTTCTCTAGGCGGTAGCCTCGTAGCATACTGGCCCAATCATTATACAACTAAAATAAATGCTCAAATGAGCCAGTATGATTGGGACACATTATTTTCATTGGGACACATAATCCATTTTAGAAGAATCAAGGTGATTTTGCATTCAAGGGTTAGTGACTCTCCAGATCAGCAGTATAAAATACAGAAGTACTTTAATGAGGTTTGCTATACAGAGATAGCTAGCTAGTCTGTTTAGATTTTCTTTCCTCTAGTTCTCCATCTGCGGGGGATCACAACACGAGACAGGATCAGAAGGTGGCATGTAAGACCTTGTAGCGTGTAGCTAGCGTGTAACGTTGTCAGACACTTCCTGTGGCTCTGACCTCAGCCCTCCCCCCACACACACACACAAAGCGTGTCTGCACAAACACATGCGCACGCAGGCACGCATACACGGACACTGTGTTTATACGATTAATTGGGATTAAAGCACTGTTATCCACTCATAATTCAATTTCCAGGGAAGAACATTTCCACAGAATGTATTCAGGACCACATTGAAAATAATATAATCATGGTGAAAAATCAGTGTTGTATAATACTTTCATGTGTTGTCCTATGGACAGACAGGCAGACTAGTAAAACAGTGTTAGGTGTTAATTGGCCCACTGCCTGTTTATGATAATTACACTCCTTCACAGTTGACAGAAGGTGAGAGGTTATACGCTGCTAACGGGCTGACAATAGCTACATTGTGCTCATTGTGCTAGATAATACATATTCCAATGAAAAACATGGCAGCATTGAGAAAGAGGCCTATTCAGAGAGAGGAGATTACAGTTTATGTCTAACAGTGGGAGGGGGGCTAAAGGCCTGTCCACGTCCATTACAAACAAACGTTATTAGCATGCTGGGGCATTCATGTATGTTACAATTGATGTCCTCATGGGTGAATGTTTTACATTGGTAATTATTGTTGACTACTCGTTAGCCCCTATCTTTGTTGTATGAGAAGTTGTGGTTCTGCCTTCTTAACCTTTTACTGCAGTGGGCTAAATCAGGGTCACACAGAGTGTTTCTTGGTAGTCGTAAACAAACCTACTTTGAAACCAAAGTATACACCTCACATACATGGTTATGGGCTTTAAAAAAAGACACCTGTACCCTGTCAGATATAGAGTTGAAATGTATAGTTGTTTTTGTTAGCATCCCAATAATACACTTTAAATACATCACAGAAGACTGAAATAGAACAAAGACATTTGACATAGAAACACCAGATTTCCGGCTGTTAAAAAAATATACATATACACCTAAATTATAGGCCAGTTTTATTGCTTCTTTAATCAGGACAACAGTTTTCAGCTGTGCTAACATAATTGCAAAAGGGTTTTCTAATGATCAATTAGCCTTTTAAAATGATAAACTTAGATTAGCTAACACAACGTGCCATTGGAACACAGGAGTGATGGTTACTGATAATGGGCCTCTGTATGCCTATGTAGATATTCCATTAAAAGTCAGCTGTTTCCAGCTACAATAGTCATTTATAATATTAACAATGTCTACACTTTATTTCTGATCAATTTGATATTATTTTACTGGACAAAAAATTTGCTTTTCTTTCAAAAACAAGGACATTTCTAAGTGACCCCAAACTTTTGAACGGTAGTGTATATAAATAATAACATTCCACCCATGAGGCCACTAGTCATTTGACTGCATGAAAGAGCTACAGCAGGGTATTTGATTTAAATGTAAAATGTTCAATTCTCTGTTAGGTTTATAGTAGCTTTATAGAAGCTTTTCGGTCGCCTTTGTCAGTGTCTTCTCTCTCTTTGTCTCTCTCTCTCTCTCTCTCTCTCTCTCTCTCTCTCTCTCTCTCTCTCTCTCTCTCTCTCTCTCTCTCTCTCTCTTTCTCTTTCTTTCTCTCTCTCTCCACCTGCTCTGATGTCTAGATGTTCTTAATTGGTGTACTAAATCTTCCCCCCTTTCAAATACTGTACATCAAATACTTTCTGAGTACACTGCACAGAGGCCATGTCTGCTTCAAAGTTAAACTTCAGGTGGCTTTGCCAAACTACCCATAATGCATCGCACCTTTATGCCCTTAAATGCCCTCCTCTTTTTAGCTGGCTCAACACCACTCCTCTGACTAGGTTATAAACAGAGAGAGGAGGAGAGAGGAGAGCTGCTGACAAGGTCTATAGATAGATAGAGAGGGTGGGAATGTTTAAAAGGACCAATACAGGATACAAGAGAGAAAGAGAAAGCTAGTGAGGAAGATAGAAAGTGATGGAGGGAGAGAGAGAGAGAAAACGAGGGGGAGAAAGAGAGATCTCTTTGAGTTGGATAGCAGATCATTAGGCTAGTCGGCTATATTATTGATCCCTTTCAATTTCCTGACAGAAGATTGTTGGAGTGGTCAGAGAATAATCTCACCAAACCAAAGCAATTAGTTATATCACTCGGTATGTACAGTGCATTCAGAGAGTATTAAGACCCGTTGACATTTTCCACATTTTGTTACGTCACAACCTTATTCTAAAATGTATTCCATTGTTTATCATCAATCTACACCAATACCCCATAATGACAAAGAGAAAACAGTAAAAAAAAAATAATAATAATAAAAAAAAAAAACTGAAATATGACATTTACATACGTTTTCAGACCCTTTACTCAGTACTTTGTTGAAGAACCTTTGGCAGCGATTACAGCCTTTAGACTGTATGACGCTACAAGCTTGGCACACCTGTATTTGGGGAGTTTCTTCCATTCTTCTCTGCAGATCCTCACAAGTTCTGTCAGGTTGGATGGGGAGTGTCGCTGCACAGCTATTTTCATATCTCTCTAGCGATGTTCAAGTTAGCAACCTTGGCTAGCATTGTGGCGCGAATTCGACAGAAGAAATGGACATTCTAAAACCAAACAACGATTTATTCTGGACCAAGGACTCCTTGTTCAACATTCTGATGGAAGATCAACAAAAGTAAGAAAACATTTATGATGTTATTTCGTATTTCTGTGTAAAATGTTGAGTCCTATTCTCCGCCGTTTTGGTGAGCGCTGTCTCGCAATAACGCAAGCTGTTTGTTATGGTAAAGTTATTTTTAAAAATCTAACACGGCGGTTGCATTAAGAACCAGTGTATCTTTCATTTGCCATAAAACAAGTATTTTTATGTAAAGTTTTTGATGAGTTCTTTGGTCAGATTAGGTGAGTGTCCAAATTTAGATTCTGGTGAATCGATGCTACGTATTCACAATGTATAACCAGGATTTGTAGCTTTAAATATGCACATTTTCGAACAAAACATAATTGTATTGTATAACATGATGTTATAAGACTGTCATCTGATGAAGTTGTCCAAAGGTTAGTGATTCATTTTATATCTTTTGCTGGTTTTTGCGAAAGCTACCTTTGCGGTGAATAAATGCGTTTGTGTGTTTGGCTATTGTGGTAAGCTAATATAATTCTATATTGTGTTTTCGCTGTAAAACACTTAAAAAATCGGAAATATTGGCTGGATTCACAAGATGTTTATCGTTTATTTGCTGTACACCATGTATTGTTCATAAATGTTTTATGATGAGTATTTATGTATTTCACGTTGCTCTCTGTAATTATTCTGGCTGCTTTGGTGCTATTTGTGATTGTGGCTGCAATGTAAAACTATGATTTATACCTCAAATATGCACATTTTTGAACAAAACATAAATGTATTGTATAACATGTTATAAGACTGTCATCTGATGAAGTTGTTTCTTGGTCAGTGACTAATTTTATCTCTATTTTGTCGGTTTTGTGAAAGCTACCTATGCGGTGGAAACATGGTGAAAATATGCGGTTGTGTGTTTGGCTATTGTGGTTAGCTAATAGAAATACATATTGTGTTTTCGCTGTAAAACATTTAAAAAATCGGAAATGATGGCTGGATTCACAAGATGTTTATCTTTCATTTGCTGTATTGGACTTGTGATTTCATGAAAATTATATTATATGATATCCCTGTCCCGTTAGGCTAGGCTATGCTAGTCAGCTTTTTTGATGAGGAGGATCCCGGATCCGGGAGAGAGAAGCGGTAGAGGTTTTAAGCAAAGAGTACTAATGTAAATAAGGTAGTTTAAAAAAAAAAATATATATACATTTGCAAAAATGTCTAAAAACCTGTTTTCGCTTTGTCATTATGGGGTACTGTGTGTAGATTGATGAGGGGGAAATAAACAATGTAATACATTTTAGAATAAGGCTGTAACGTAACAAAATGTGAGAAAAGTCAAGTGGTCTGAATACTTTCCGAATGCAATGTATATGATGTTTTGCTACTGTTTTGCACACTATGTGCTCTGTCTATTGTATGTTGGATAGCCTCAGTGTGTCACAAAGCCTTTCACCTCATAGCCTCAGACTGAAGAGATTTTTCAAGGTCTAAGACTTTCAGATATTACTCTAAAACACCCTTCCGGAATGGAAACATGGATGACAAATTCATTATTAGGAGAAAGACAATAGACATGCAGCTTGACCCACTAAAGAATCCAATACTGGACGATGTCTGAATGCAATGTCAGTAATTCATTAGTTCTAATGTCGGTCTCTCTCTTTGTGTTTAGATGAGTCGGTGTGAAAGGAAAGCATATGTGTGGGTTTGAAAAACAGACCAACATGCACAGTCATTCACTCTCAGTCTGTATAGTACCACGGCTCCGTTTCCATGGTGATACACACATACTTAAACAGGGCTTCCAGATTCTAACAGCTTGGTGGCTTATTTGACAGAGATCTGGTGGAATAGAAGACACTTGTGCTGCTTCTTTAGAAGATAAAGGCCCAGTAGACCATGTGCACACTATTTCTGACCTGCTGTGTGTGTGTGTGTGTGTGTGTGTGTGTGTGTGTGTGTGTGTGTGTGTGTGTGTGTGTGTGTATACATGCCTCTGTGAAGAGGGAACGCAACACCCTGCTACAACTCAACTCCCCGTGAAGTGAAAGAGGTATGGACTGTAGGTGTGAGAAAGGACAACAAAAGGCAGAATTGACCGTTTACTAGGATTTTATTCCTTTACACGGTAATATGGGGAAAAGGGGCTGGACGGAACCAAAGCAAAGAAAGTAAATGTCAAAGCTCCTCCTCTCCTATCTAACCTGCCTACCCACTACTTACCTATCTTAGCACCACCTGGTGCGCTAACCAACATACAGGGGGTGGTCCGCCCAGGTCTTACCTAGTGTGCCTAGACAGTGAATATACTACGGGTATATGTATGCCCGCAGGCCTCTTGCCTAAGCACTCCCTAGGTGCCTTCCCCTTCCCCCCTGGGAACAAATGAAACAGAATAACAAACAAAAACAAACTAAGAAACCAAGGACATCAAATAAGCTCTATCTGATAATGCAACAAATTAACACAGTACATACCAAATCGCTTTCTGATAAATAACCAACACTATATAACCCTCAGCTCCCTGAAAAACAACCAACACAGTTCTCAGCAATTGAATTCCCTATATCACAATCAATTTCTCTCTGCATTCCTCCTCAGCAAAAATCTCTCACAATCAATCTTTCTGCAATCTCCTCAGCCTGCAATGATCTAAGCCTGCCTATGAACTCTGCCTGCAATGATCTCTCTTCTGAACAACAGAACACTGGCTTTTATAGCTTCAGAAGGCATTGGTAATTGGAGACAGCTGCGTCCTGACGAGGGGGCGGGGTCAGCTCCAATTAGCCATGGAGTCGACCAATCAGCTGCTTGGGGAGAATTCAGGACGCCATCTCCTGAAACACACACTTAAATACACAAACTACAACACAGAAACTGGGGAACGTAACAGTGTGTGTGTGTGTGTGTGTGTGTGTGTGTGTGTGTGTGTGTGTGTGTGTGTGTGTGTGTGTGTGTGTGTGTGTGTGTGTGTGTGTGTGTGTGTGTGTGTGTGTGTGTGTGTGTGTGTGTGTGTGTGTGTGTGTGTGTGCACATGCTTGTGGTTGTCTATTCTCATCATCACACAAGTCCCTTTCGAATTGAGCCATAATGTGGACAGTACTTTTTTGAATCATTCTTTCATCAAGATTTCATCAATTAACAGAGCCTTGTATAGCACCCTACAGTAAGTGTGCTCAGGCACTGTCAGATACTATATGTAACAGCTAGATTGTCTGTGACTGTCTAAAAGCACAACATTGTCAATCAATGGCAGTGGCTGATATGAATTCTGAATATGTAGAGGCTGTTATAGACTGAGAATGAGAAGTGTTTGGGGGCGAAGGGCGATATAACCCTGTTTTACAGTATCTTTACCAATAGCAGTGGTGTAAAGTACTTAAGTTAAAATACTTTAAAGTACTACTTAAGTAGGTTTTTTTGGTGTCTGTACTTTACTATTTATATTCTTGACAAGTCTTACTTTTACTTCACTATATTCCTAAAGAAAATAATGTACTTTTTAATCCATAAATTTTCCATGTCATCCAAAAGTACTTGTTACATTTTGAATGGACAGGAAAATGACCCAATTCACGCACTTATCAAGAGAACATATTTGGGAATCTCTAATGCCTCTGATTTGGTGGACTCATTAAACACAACAGCTTCATTTGTAAATGATGTCTGCGTGTTGTAGTGTGCCCTTGGCTATCCGTAAATAATACCAAAAAACAGAAAATTGTGCTGTCTGGTTTGCAAAATATAAGCAATTTTAAATTATTTATACTTTTACTTCTACTTTTGATACTTAAGTATATTTTTTCAGTTACATTTTTTTTTATACTTAAATATATTTAAAACCAAATACTTTTAGACTTTTACTCAAGTAGTATTTTACTGGGTGACTTTCACTTTTACTTCAGTCATTTTCTAGTAAGGTATTTTTTCTTTTTTAAGTATGACAATTGGGTACTTTTTCCACCACTGACCAATATATGCTACTATATGTGTTAGCACATTCTTGTTCTCATAAAATCTCTGAGCCAGTAAAATGTGTGAAAGCTGGTTGAGATCCGACATGATTTTGTTTGTACCGTGGCATGCCACAATTATATGGTAAACAACACCTGTTTGATAATATATTCTCTGCCTGATTTTACTGAGAGAGATTGGGTAGAGGGGAGAGAGGGATGGAACGAGAGAGAGAGATGAGAGAGAGATATAGGCGGAGAAAGGGTGAGTGGGGTAGAGAAAAAGAGAGAGAGAGAGTGAGAGGCAGCGAACGAGATAGAGAGGGGGAGAGAGGGAAGAGGATGAGGGGATCGAGAGAGTGAAAGAGGACATTAGTCATCTCCCCAGCTGTTAGTACTAACAAAGAGGATGTGCTGGCTCCTGTTCTTTTGTGTCAGTTTATCAGCATCTCTGATCTTATTTACAAAGCATCTGATGGCCTGAGAGCCAGGGACAGGGACAGACCCCCAGCCAGCACGTTCAGCCTTAGAGGAGAGGAGGGGAGGACCGAGTCAGAGATATGGAGGATTATCTCTTATTATGCTTCCATCATTCCATGTACCTTGTGCCACGTTTCTGAGACTGCATCCCAATACTCCACAGACACACATGCGTACACACACACACACACACACACACACACACACACACACACACACACACACACACACACACACACACACACACACACACACACACACACACACACACACACACACACACACACACACACACACACACACACACACACACACACACACACACACACGCGCACACACACACACACACACACACAACCACACACTAACACACACTAACACACACAGACACACACACATGCACACTGACACACCACACACACCCTCCTGGTTTTAGCAGCAGTGGTCCGTCCCCCTCTGTTCCCCTCCTTCTCTCCTGTAGCTAGTGTGTTTCCAGGCACGTCAGGCTCAAAGCCTATCTCACACATCACGCAAACTCCCAGAAAGGCCTTATCAGAGTGGAAAAGATACTAATCCTTACCTCCAGAGACTGATCCAGTGTTCCTCCACCCCTGTCCTCTCTCCAACCTAACAGGTGGAGCCCTATGTGATGTTCAAGAAGTCGGACAAGCCCCTTTACGGTAACGACCGCTTTGAGGGTTACTGCATCGACCTGCTGAGGGAGCTGGCTAGCATCCTGGGGTTCACCTACGAGTTGCGTCTGGTGGAGGACGGCCGCTACGGGGCCCAGGACGAGACCACGGGCCAGTGGAACGGCATGGTCAAGGAGCTGATCGACCATGTGAGTCTGGACCTACCTCACTACTCGGAAATGATCTATGTAAATGATTCAAGTTTAATTAATGAGGTGGTAAACAGCTAGAGGGCGTGGGAGGGAATGTATTTTGTCTGATGTGTGTGTGACAAGGGTTGGTATAGTTGCATTTTGTATGACAAACATGTTTTTGGCTTAGAGAGAGAGGGAGAGAGACAATGACAAAGAAATAGAGAGGTAGAGATAGAGAGGTAAAGAGAGATTGAGGGAGAGAGTGAGAGAGTGAGAGAGAGAGAGAGAGAGAGAGAGAGAGAGAGAGAGAGAGAGAGAGAGAGAGAGAGAGAGAGAGAGAGAGAGAGAGAGAGAGAGAGAGAGAGAGAGAGAGAGAGAGAGAGAGAGACATCAGCTCCATACTCATTCCTGACCGGGTGTACAGCAAGGATTCTGGCTTGACTTGTTTCCACTGCAGAGCTTATTAAAACAAACAAGCACACACACACACACACACACACACACACACACACACACACACACACACACACACACACACACACACACACACACACACACACACACACACACACACACACACACACACACACACACACACACTCACACACACACACTGCCCACGGACTATATCATTACGTTTGACAAAGTAAGACCAGGATTGTATAAGCTGGTCACAGGCAGGCAGAAAAATAACAGGCTCGCCAATGCTCAATATCTGACCCCATTAAATAACACCGCATCTCCCTCAACTGTGGTACACTGGACCGACGGCCATGTTTGTTTTGATCATGCGGAGGCTGGAGGGAGAGGGATCCCAGGGATTTGACACACACAGAGCACAATTCCTGTGAGGTGATTGGAGCTTTGGCCGTTATGTAGATATAGACCCACCTATCAATTCAATTCAATTCAAGGGGCTTTATTGGCATGGGAAACATATGTTAACATTGCCAAAGCAAGTGAGGTAGATAATATACAAAAGTGAAATAAACAATAAAAATGAACAGTAAACATTCCACTCACAGAAGTTCCAAAAGAATAAAGACATTACAAATGTCATATTATGTCTATATACAGTGTTGTAACGATGTACAAATGGGTAAAGTACAAAAGGGAAAATAAATCTCTAGACAGCAAACGATGCATCCCAAATGGCACCCTATTTCCTAGATACATGTAGTGCACTACTTTTGACCAGAGCCCTAACGTAGTTCACTATATAGGGAATAGGGCGGCATTTGGGACTCATAAATACTGTAGGCAGGCAGGATCTGTGGTGGACAAAACAGACAGTAATTGGCCTGGACAACCCTTCACAGGAGTCTACACTAGCTCGGCTCTCCAGGACATGGTGAATTGAGCTGAAGAAGCTGAACATATCCAATCAAATGGAGTTGAAGGAAATCACTGGTGCTCTCTGACTAATGCTTAGTGTCATTGAACTAGAGTACTGTAGATGAACCAGGATACATTCAGTTGAAATAGGACCTAGACATGAGCTACATTAAGTGATCTAAATCGTATTGCGTCACGTCATTTGGTCTTAAATGACATGGAACAGATAAAGACAGCCTACCTCGTATGACTACAGATGATGTCCTGTTTAATATCAGAAATAGTTCTTCATATGTTGTAGTGGCTGGGACCAAACCACCTCATTCAATCTAGATTGATGTATGACAACCTTGATGGGGACAAACAGGATATTTCATTGTGAAATGATGTTTCTGACCTTGCTGTGAGTGTTTAGCATGTACCTGTGTCACAATGGAGCCGCAGATTGATCAACCACACAGAGGTTTAACCCCACATAGAGAGACCGGATTGGTAGGGACGTTTTGGATGTGTTTGAAAGGTCAAGCTAAACTCTGAGCCATGGCGGAGGGATACGTATGGATGGAATATGAGTGATGAGGCTGTGGAAGAATGTAGATAAAAAAGTAGAACCCCTGATTCAGTGTTGTGAAGAAATAGGGCTGTTATGAAATAACAACTAAATATGATCCTCTCTGATCAGAGACACAATATAACATGTAGATGTCTGTGTTCTTATGAGTATGGCGATGGTTGAACGTTATCTTATTTTCTGGGAACAATTTCTTCCATCGCTCACGCCCTCCCTCCTCCTCCCAGACACTCCTCTGCCCTGGTGACTGTGGTCGATAGGACCATCCATCCTCTGGGGTAGAGGGAGGGGGGGTTGCCTTAGTTTAGGTTCAACGTCAGACAAGGAAAGGATGTATGTGAGATGGAGGGATAGAAAGAGAGTATAAAATGGGAGGGGGGTTGTGAGGGAGAGAGTGTGTGGAGGAGCGAGCGCAAGGGAGAGAGGGAGAGAGAGAGACGGAGAGGGAGAGAGAGATGGAGAGGGAGGGAGAGACGGAGAGGGAGGGAGGGAGGGAGAGAGAGAGAGAGAGAGAGGGAGACAGAGAGCAGGGGAGAGGGAGAGAGAGAGAGAGAGGGAGACAGAGAGCAGGGGAGAGGGAGAGAGAGAGGGAGACAGAGAGAGAGAGAGAGAGGGAGACAGAGAGCAGGGGAGAGGGAGGGAGGGAGAGAGAGAGAGAGAGAGGGAGAGAGAGAGAGAGAGAGAGAGAGAGAGAGAGAGAGAGAGAGAGAGAGAGAGAGAGAGAGAGAGAGAGAGAGAGAGAGAGAGAGAGAGAGAGGGAGACAGAGAGAGGGGAGAGGGAGAGAGAGAGAGAGAGGGAGACAGAGAGCAGGGGAGAGGGAGAGAGAGAGGGAGACAGAGAGAGAGAGAGAGAGGAGAGAGCAGGAGAGAGGGAGGGAGGAGAGAGCGGGGGAGAGGGAGGGAGGGAGAGAGAGAGAGAGAGGGAGAGGGAGAGAGAGAGAGAGAGAGAGAGAGAGAGAGAGAGAGAGAGAGAGAGAGAGAGAGAGAGAGAGAGAGAGAGAGAGAGAGAGAGAGAGAGAGAGAGAGAGAGAGAGAGAGAGAGAGGAGAGAGAGAGAGAGAGAGAGAGAGAGAGAGAGAGAGAGAGAGAGAGAGAGAGAGAGAGAGAGAGAGAGAGAGAGAGCAAGAGCAAGAGCTAGAAGGGCTCTAAATTTCCTCCTAAGTGCCGTGGGACAGACTCTGTGATGTGTAAAGGCCCTGTTTTCTTAATTTGATTGGCTCTAAACGCTTCCTGCGCCCCTGACTTACAGCCTATCGCTCTTCCCTTTAATGTTGTCTGTTGACAGAAAGCTGATCTGGCAGTGGCTCCCCTGGCCATCACCTACGTGAGGGAGAAGGTCATCGACTTCTCCAAGCCCTTCATGACACTGGGGATAAGTATCCTCTACCGCAAGCCCAATGGAACCAACCCTGGGGTCTTCTCCTTTCTCAACCCCCTCTCACCCGATATCTGGATGTATATTCTGCTGGCTTACTTGGGTGTCAGTTGTGTGCTGTTTGTCATAGCCAGGTAACATGTCAGTTCCAGTGATCACCGACAATTCATTCACACACTATTATATGCTAACGTCTTAATTATTTAACCTTGCTCCATCTGACTAACAGGATAATCTCTCGGTGATTATGTTACGATCTTGACACTAAGTGGACAATATCTGATAGTTTATCGTCACCTACTTACTCAGATGACACAGACTTTATAGCTAGCCCCATACTGAAACATTCAGAAACACATTCACTCAAACTTTTAATAATGCAACCAAGTTTGAAGAAAAAGGTACACAGATAAAAGTCTATATATCTGGGGAAAGTAGATGTTCCAGTACACAAAGACAGTTCCCTTCCAGCCTTCTCTCCCAGTATAATGGAGGGAGGGCTGAGTGTTACCAATCGGCAGGCAGGCAGCTGCTGTTAAGTGATTCCTGGGCAGTCTCTGTGTCTCCACACATCACTGCTGTTCCCTGGTCTGCCACAACTATCTGCTGCTCAGGAGATAATGCACACAAACACAAACCTTACGATCAGAGAAGTTAAACCAGCCGTTTCAGGACTGTGTGTGTGCGGTATGTGTATGTGTGTGTATGTATGGTACCAGTCAAAAGTTTGGACACACCTACTCATTCCAGGGTTTTTCTTTATTTTTACTATTTTCTACATAGTGAAGACATCAACACTATGAAATAACACATATGGAATCATGTAGTAACCAAAAAAGTGTTAAACAAAAATATATTTGATATTTGAGGTTCTTCAAAGTAGCCACCCTTTGCCTTGATGACAGCTTTGCACACTCTTGGCATTCTCTCAACCAGCTTCACCTGGAATGCTTTTCCAACTTATGCTGAGCATTTGTTGGCTGCTTTTTCTTCACTCTGCGGTCTAACTCATCCCAAACCATCTCGAATGGGTTGAGGTCGGGTGCTTGTGGAGGCCAGGTCATCTGATGAAACACTTCATTATATCGATATATATAAAATAAAGAAAAACCCTTGAAAGAGTACAGTAGGTATCCAAACATTTGACTGGTATTGTATGTGTGTATGTATGTGTGTGTGTGTATGTGTGTATGTATGTGTGTGCTCGTTGGTTGTGAACGGCTGCTGCCCCCCTTTTCCCTGTTGTCTCCAGTGTCTCAAAGTCACTACTGTCTTTTCTTTTCTGTTTTTTTCTCCACCTTGCCTCAAACATACCAAGTGATAGAATCTACATAGGAATAATATCAGCTCAGTAAGAACCTGCTAGTTATGACAGTGACTTAGAAAAAGGACAGAGGTGGCTGACAATTTAAAAAGCTTGATCATTTGTAAGGTTGATCACTTGTTTGTCCAGTATAGAGAGAGTCTGGGTTTTTGTAGGATTATTGGAGAACTGAAGAGAGGGTATGAAGAGTGAGAATTTTATGTTTGTTGTCAGGAGGCGAGGTCAGCTGGTGTGTGTTAGATCTTAAGGTCAGCTGGTGTGTGTTAGATCTTAAGGTCAGCTGGTGTGTGTTAGATCTTGAGGTAAGCTGGTGTGTGTTAGATCTTGAGGTCAGCTGGTGTGTGTTAGATCTTGAGGTAAGCTGGTGTGTGTTAGATCTTGAGGTAAGCTGGTGTGTGTTAGATCTTGAGGTCAGCTGGTGTGTGTTAGATCTTGAGGTAAGCTGGTGTGTGTTAGATCTTGAGGTCAGCTGGTGTGTGTTAGATCTTGAGGTCAGCTGGTATGTGTTAGATCTTGAGGTCAGCTGGTGTGTGTTAGATCTTAAGGTCAGCTGGTGTGTGTTAGATCTTGAGGTCAGCTGGTGTGTGTTAGATCTTGAGGTCAGCTGGTGTGTGTTAGATCTTGAGGTCAGCTGGTGTGTGTTAGATCTTGAGCTCAGCTGGTATGTGTTAGATCTTGAGGTCAGCTGGTGTGTGTTAGATCTTAAGGTAAGATGGTGTGTGTTAGATCTTAAGGTCAGCTGGTGTGTGTTAGATCTTGAGGTCAGCTGGTATGTGTTAGATCTTGAGGTCAGCTGGTATGTGTTAGATCTTGAGGTCAGCTGGTGTGTGTTAGATCTTGAGGTAAGCTGGTGTGTGTTAGATCCTGAGGTCAGCTGGTGTGTGTTAGATCTTGAGGTCAGCTGGTGTGTGTTAGATCTTGAGGTCAGCTGGTATGTGTTAGATCTTGAGGTCAGCTGGTATGTGTTAGATCTTGAGGTCAGCTGGTGTGTGTTAGATCTTGAGGTCAGCTGGTGTGTGTTAGATCTTGAGGTCAGCTGGTGTGTGTTAGATCTTGAGATCAGGTGGTGTGTGTTAGATCTTGAGGTCAGCTGGTGTGTGTTAGATCTTGAGGTCAGCTGGTGTGTGTTAGATCTTGAGGTCAGCTGGTGTGTGTTAGATCTTGAGGTCAGCTGGTGTGTGTTAGATCTTGAGATCAGGTGGTGTGTGTTAGATCTTGAGGTCAGCTGGTGTGTGTTAGATCTTGAGGTCAGCTGGTGTGTGTTAGATCTTGAGATCAGGTGGTGTGTGTTAGATCTTGAGGTCAGCTGGTGTGTGTTAGATCTTGAGGTCAGCTGGTGTGTGTTAGATCTTGAGGTCAGCTGGTGTGTGTTAGATCTTGAGGTCAGCTGGTGTGTGTTAGATCTTGAGATCAGGTGGTGTGTGTTAGATCTTAAGGTCAGCTGGTGTGTGTTAGATCTTGAGGTCAGCTGGTGTGTGTTAGATCTTGAGGTCAGCTGGTGTGTGTTAGATCTTGAGGTCAGCTGGTGTTTGTTAGATCTTGAGGTCAGCTGGTGTGTGTTAGATCTTGAGATCAGGTGGTGTGTGTTAGATCTTAAGGTCAGCTGGTGTGTGTTAGATCTTGAGGTCAGCTGGTGTGTGTTAGATCTTGAGGTCAGCTGGTGTGTGTTAGATCTTGAGGTCAGCTGGTGTGTGTTAGATCTTGAGGTCAGCTGGTGTGTGTTAGATCTTGAGGTCAGCTGGTGTGTGTTAGATCTTGAGGTCAGCTGGTGTGTGTGTTGTCAAACTCATCAGTATTAGTTGATTGGCTAGTTATCAGCATCTGAACCTGTGCACACGTTGGGTCAGCATAGCCCTCTGATACCTAATACCTGGCTGTGTCCGAAATGGCACCATATTTCTTATATAATGCACTACTTTTGGTCTGGGCCCATGGGGCTCTGGTCAAAAGAAGTGCACTATATAAGGAATAGGGTGCCATTTCAGCTTCAGTCACTGGTCCACTGGTGGAGAATAGGCCAGTCCTATAGGAACTTTAGCATAACGTTTACAGAGAACGTGTCAAGGCTGTGGGTAACTGGTGAAAGGAGGCGCAGGAGAGCTGAGATGTGTGGACAAGGTATTTAATACAAGATAACACCAGTATAAAACACTATACTAGGGTGCAGGAAAAATACCGGTACCACGAAATAAACGGGCATAATAACAAAACCCGTCAACAAAATTCCAGCCGTCAGATACAGCCTTCATAATAAAACAAACACGCACACTAACATGTGCGAAACCAGAGGTTTAAATAATGAACATGTAATGGGGGAATTGAAACCAGGTGTGTAAAAAACAAAGACAAAACAAATGGAAAATGAAAAGTGGATCGGTGATGGCTAGAAGGCCGGTGACGTCGACTGCCGAACGCCGCTCGAACAAGAAGAGGGACCTACTCCGGCGGAAGTCGTGACAAAACGCTAACATTTTATTGAAATATTAAATCATGATGTAGTGTAGAAGATTTAAATGTAATTTAGCTTTTACATGTGATCAACAGTTTTGTGTTGACATTTTATATTGATGGATACCATATTGGTTAGTATGATTTTTGACGCTCTTATCGCTCTTTTTGACACTCTTTTTGACGCTCTTATCGCTCTTTTTGACGCTCTTTTTGACGCTCTTATCCAGAGCGGCTTACAGTTATTGTGTTCATCTTAAGATAGCTAGGTGGGACAACTACATATCACAGTCATAGTAAGTACTCTTTTATTCAATAAAGTAGCAAAGTCAGAGCTAGTAAGAGGGAAAAAAGGGAAGTACCAGTGTTAGTTCACAAAATGCTTTTTGGTGTGTGTGTGTGGGGGGGGGGGGGGCAGAGTACTCAGGTTGGGGTGTAGGGTTTGATCATCAGAGCCTGAAAGTAGAGAGGGGCAGTTCCTCTTGCTGCTCTATAGACAAGCACCATGGTCTTGTATCTCTCCCCTTGATCTGGTTGCTCTCACCTGACTAGGGCCGGCGTTTGAGGCACGCTGGAGAAGAAGACAAAGAAAAGTTGATGTTAACTCTAAAACTTTTGGGGAACGTAACTCTTTGAGTTGTACATCCAATAGTTTTACAGTTAATACGTGTGTTTTCCAATGTTACTGGCGATATGATCACACAAGAGAATAAAACGCTGCAACTGTCATCTAAGTTGGTTCAGAATATGCACCTATCTTTTAAAAATAATCACAGTAAGTAAGTGTTGTTGGGTAAGTGTTAAAATATCCCTTTCCCTCTGTTTAGACACTAGGCCTGGTAGGGCTTCAGTAGCATGCATGTACTGTACAGTGTAGTGGCACAAACCTCAGTCGTTCTCTGGAAAGGTAACTAAGCTAACTGTACATATATATGTGTGTGTACACATTTTATCTATGTATGCTTGTGTGTGTGTGTTTTGCATGTGTGAGGGGGTTTATGCTACTGTGTGTGTGTGTGTGTGTGTGTGTGTGTGTGTGTGTGTGTGTG
The DNA here is from genome assembly GCF_045679555.1 of Salvelinus alpinus. Classification (NCBI taxonomy): domain Eukaryota; kingdom Metazoa; phylum Chordata; class Actinopteri; order Salmoniformes; family Salmonidae; genus Salvelinus; species Salvelinus alpinus. The sequence goes on along the minus strand of NC_092120.1, from coordinate 4,639,074 downwards.
TGTGTGTGTGTGTGTGTGTGTGTGTGTGTGTGTGTGTGTGTGTGTGTGTGTGTGTGTGTGTGTGTGTGTGTGTGTGTGTGTGTGTGTGTGTGTGTGTGTGTGTGTGTGTGTGTGTGTGTGTGTGTGTGTGTGTGTGTGTGTGTGTGTGTGTGAATGCTGTATGGTATGGTGACATTATAAGGACTGGTTTAGGCTTCCCCTAGGCAAACTGATCTACATGCCATATTTAGAAACACTGTCGGGATAAGGTTGGAAAACCACAACATTACTTTATTTACATGATTTAATAAGTTACCCTTCTCATATCACCAGCTGTTGTTGTTTTTGTTGTTGTTGTTGCTTGTGGTAGGTGTTCTTGTTGTTGTTTTCCTCTAATATCTTTCCTACACTGTTCCTTCTTCCTTTGTTATGTAGGTGATGAAATGAAACATCTGAAACAGTCTCTATCGTACATCCCACCTCCTCCACACCATCTCTGTGCATTATCGCCTTGTTACAGTTTGGGGGAATCTAATTTCCTGCCTCCTCCTTATCAAATGAAATTTAAAAAGATAAAAACTTGCAGAGGAGCGAATGAGCTCTCTTATCGTCAACAATTTATCCAAACATTTATGCAGGATTCTCTCTCTTTCTGTCGGCCAATCTTTTAATTATGTAGTCTCCTACTATTGTTACATCTTGTTGTCACATTCTTGGTGGATAGAAGACGGCCTCAATATAATACAGTCTCTCCTTCGTTTGTGTTACTGTGAAACAGAGTATATCGTATGTTCAATACACAGTCTAACACTGTCTGCTTCGTTAACTGCAACATGTTACAACATGCTCATATAACAGGCACATTTCCCATCCCTTATTCTACATTTGTAGAGGGGGAACGGATGTAATGGAATTTCTATTAGACTCTTCTGCATTTCTCCTCCATTACTACAATGAGAGTCTCAGTATGCTCTCAAAAGCCCCATGTAAAACAATTTGTCGGCCTCTCAACACTACAGATATAGATTTTTTATCATCCTGGAAATAGAAGCAAACAACAGCATTTGACTGAGCTTTTCTGATTGGTTGCAAGGTTTGTTTTTCCAATCCGTATGGAATAGTCTACGGCAACAGCCCCATTCTAATGCTGTTGATTGCTTGGAAGGTTCATATAAAGCCTATAGAGATATATAGCCATGTCTTTTCCCCAGTCATTTAGAATTGAAGAGACTAGACCAGCAACAGCCCCTTTCTAGCTCTCTCTCTGTGTTCATTCTTCTCCCCTAACATTGGTGTTATCAGGCGTATCATCTGTTGAGTTTTCAGCAGGATGACCCTATAAAATGATAAAAGCCTGACATTGTTTCTTCTCTGCTGCTGTTCCCTTCTTGCCTGCCTGTCTGCCCTCCACCCTCCCGCCCGTCTGTCTGTGGTTATCTCTCTCCCTTTTCCTCTCTCTCCGCTCAGCGGTGACCTTACTCAAAGTTTCTCCCTCTGCGGCTCTGATGACCTGAGATAACATAAGGGCGGTGTAATTGGATCAAAGTGACAGCTAACTGAACGGGATGGGGCCGACGGAGTGGCCGGGCAGCGCCACCTTCAGAGGCAGGTTAAGCTGCTGCTAGTGGTTCTCCTCGTACGGCGATGGGAATGTTTTAGTATTCCCACCGCAGTGAGGTAACTCCCGCCTCTTACCCCACCCTCTCCTCAGGCCAGCTACAGATGTAGGATGACAAGCTGGGTCATCCGTGTTCTCATCCGTGTTCCTGGCGTGGGGTAATTGGCTTTGCTCAGCGGGATCTCCACTAAGGTGGTCCAGCCGGGGGCACCAGTCACTAGTCACATACGTCTTGCCAAGGTCACAGTTCACATGAACTCAATTTGGAATTGCAAACTGACAAGCAAGCAAATCTGGGGCAAATTGAGTAGACAGATTGATTTAGGGCCAAGGATTGTATTAAAGCAAGGAATGGTGGGATCTAAAGGACGTTCAGCGGTTTTGGAGCTGGACTAGAATACCCCCTTGAGTGTGACATGGGGGATAGGGAGCATGCACTAACCACATTATAATGGCCAAGCCCATTATTCATGACATGGTGCATGTTCTGATGCTGTCATAATATCAATACTGTAATATGTCTTAATGCTGTCACCAATATATAACTTAATATCTAAGCCACCAAGAAAAAAAAATGATACCAACCTGACAAGTAACCATGCTGATTGTCTGCTGTTTAATTATTTTTATGCAAAACCAAATTTCTTTCCATTGGATATTATTGTGGAATTTGGAATTTGGGGAATTTAAACGTTTCTAGAGAGTCAAGTCCACAGAATACATCCATCGACTATTCAATTTGATTAGTCATATACTTCAACCAGGGAAAAAAAGAGGCTTGGCTTGAGATATTGCTCCTACGATTCCACAACTACAGCACAAACCAAATGGGGTCGGGATGCTTAATTGTAGCCCAATCAACCTTTACTAATGTAATGTCACTTTTATTTAACGTGAATAAATCTCTTTGCTTGAGGAGTGAGCTGAGCTGAAGTTGGAGCAGAGCGGAGTGAGTGGGAGTGAGTACCGCACAGCACAGGCAGACAGACAGACAGGCAGATAGTCAGGCAGTCAGACAGACAGGCAGACAGTCAGGCAGACAGGTAGACAGGCAGACAGTCAGGCAGTCAGACAGACAGGCAGGCATGATGGGAATGAACTATTTGATGTGTTGAATGTTAATGCCATCTGTAGATTATAAGGATTATTTGTGCTTTTCTCAAGTGACATTTAAATTATTTTCTGATCCCATCGATTAAATTCTGGAGTAATTTGTCTTTGATATGAGCATGTCAATGTGAGCAGTGTGTTTTGGGCTGACAAGTGGTGAGAAGACGTTCCACAGTTCCCAGGGCTGTTTAAATACTTCATCTGTCATCTAGTTGAGATGATACAGTTGAAGAGATAATAACAAAGCAGACCTGAGTGACATATAAAGTGATGGTGTACGTCATCTTGTTGTTTGTGAGCTTTTGTTCGTTTAACCGACATGTTACACTCTAATTGATTAATTGTCCTAACAACAACTAAAATATATTAGCGTACAATAACAATTTCTAGCGTTACCTTGTAGGGCAATATATGTGGTATATTTTCCCAATATGAAGATGCAAATGTATCACATATTGTTGTTGTGATCAATGACTAACTAACTTTTGTTTATCTTCCCTATCTCTCCAGGTAAGCCAAGTCAAGCCAGTATTGGTCTGTAACACTGTCTGTCTGTTCTATTAGTGCTGAACACAAGTGAAATAAACGTGTGTATGTGTGTGCTCTCTGTCGATTGCCACAGGTTTAGTCCCTACGAGTGGTATAACCCCCACCCCTGCAACCCCGACTCAGATGTAGTGGAAAACAATTTCACCCTGCTAAATAGTTTCTGGTTCGGAGTTGGAGCTCTCATGCAGCAAGGTAGACGCCTCTGCCTGCCCCCCTTTAGCACACATCCCACTATTGTCCTGGGGGTACAAACTTGCTCTTAACCAGGCCCACGACCATGCATGGGGGCCTCTGTGCATGTAGCTGGAAGCGGACTGACTGACTGGTTTGGTTGCGTCTGTCTGTCAACAGTATGGTGTGGATTGGCTGGGTGGGATCTTGAGATTATGAATGATGAGCGTGATTGGTTGATTGTGAATGAGGATAGGAGAGCCAGGTGTTTTCCTCCCTGTTCCTGCATGACCTCCCACCCTCTCCTATCTCCCATCTACTGTACCCCTCCTCTGTCCCCACCCCACCTGCCTCCCTCCCTTCCCCACAGGTTCCAGAACAGGTAAGTCCTATCCCCCATGTGCCAGAAGGTAAAGAGCTAGGTGCAGAGAGAGAATGAGAAGGAGAGTTAAAACAGTGTGCTGTCTCTTAGCCTGCCTCAGTCTGGTTTTGTTTCCTTCTGCCAAACCGATGCCATATCTTCTCAACTAGTGTCTGCGTCTTTAGATTGAGAAAAGCAAAACAAAACAAAAGGAACTGCAGTACGGCATCACATGAAATGAAATGGAATGATTTCATTTATACTTGTAATATCGACTGAGACTGCATGCCAAGACGAGATATGTTGCATATTGTAATACATATTTTTATACCTTCCCTGAGTAATGCAACATATTTGAAAGTTGCGTTAGTTAAGGTAGCGATGATGACAGGAAGGTCTGCATGGTTAAAACAGCCTGGGTCTGCCCTGCATCTGATCTGGACCATGGAATGGAACATAGAGGGGACTGACTTTCCTAAGCAAAGTTCTGCCCAGATATGAATCTTTTGGAGAATTCTTTTTTCCTGGCCGTTGTTGATGGCTGGTTGCATGCAATGAGTTAGCATGCAAGCCTTAATTTAAATGAAGTTGATTGAGTGATTCTTTTGCAGGTATAATTGTTGTAGATTTGTATTCTGTGATTTGTAAGAGTAAGTTTTAAGAAAAGATTACAAATTGAAATTGACAAAATGTTACGGTTAGAACTCTTGGGACTCTAATCCACCTTGTGCAGGTGGGTATAAGGAAGTTACCCATTTGGGTAGGTTTTTGCCCTCTGTATGTGTTAGGCAATTCTACATATTGCACAGGTTAAAGATGCACCATGGCTTGAGAAATGTTATCTTCTGTATGGGCCATGTTAAATGTGTAATGGATATTCTAGAGCTTGCTGGAATGTTTTCATAAGTGTGTCAAGGGTCTGTCAGGGTATCTGATGTAGTAAAGTATGCTGTAGAATATACTGTACATGTCAATGTAACGGTGTTAAGTTCTGTAGTTGAGAAGATGTGGCTGTAGGGCAGAAGGGTTTTGGGGGACGAGACTGAGACAGAGGAGCACACTGTGCCTGCCTGCATGGCGTCTCTGTGACGACCACGCTGGCCTACACTGTAGAGAGGCTCCCCTGCTCCCGCGGCTTGGCCCCGCCCCCAGAAAACTGTGGGATGTGCAGTTTGGACATGACGTTACCTTGGGTACATGACAGTCAGCCCCAACCAGGTTCAGTTGCTTTGGCTCTGACGCGCTCCGCTCCCGGGCGGTCGGAAGCATAGTATTGAATGGCCTCAACGGGGTAAGGTCTCTGAGCTGGTATACAGTGTTGTTCCACTGATCACAAAGCTTTTCCTGGTCATGTCATGTGTCTTGCTACTGTGTCTTTTGTCTTTTTTTCCTAATTTGAGTGCTTTGACCAATAAGCAGTGGCATCCGGGGTAATGATGGTGTGGCTGTTGAATCATGTTACACTGTGTGTTTGGCTGGTGGGGGTGGGTGGGGGGGGGTGAGGAGAATCAGGGAGAGTGAGAGGAGATATGGGAAGAGACATGTGAGAGTGGGGGTTGAGAGGATGTGAGGGTGGATGTGCGGAGCGGGTTGAGTGCAGTGTGTCTCTCTTTGTTCCCCTCCACAGTGCTCTCTCTCTCTCGCTCTTTCTCTCTCTCTCTCTCTCTCTCTGGTGGACAGGGCTTTGGGCATGAATTCAGATGTTACTGGACAAGGCTGTCAGGTCTCTTTTCTCTCACCATATTTCTCCCTGAGTGACGGCTCACTGCCCGGACTGGGAGAAAGTTATAAGAGGCACTGCAGAGGCAGAGTGAGATGAGTGGGAGATTGAGTCTCACCTAAGGAGTTCTTATGCTCCTATCTTTCCCACAGTTCATCACCTTTGCGTGAATGTGCGAGATCGCAGCTTGAAATTGCCTTGAGCTACTAGAGGAGAATGATCTTCTCGCTGCCCAGTCAGACCTCAATCAACACCCACAGATGAAGACCTCACTCCACCCACTCACACAGGCCCCTCAAGAACACACTAAAAGGCAAAAGTTCTGAATAGCATATAGCCTGGAAACTAACCATCTACATGCAGACATTTTGAGTCAGATGTAAATCAACTATCTAGGGATTTTGATTAAATGATTTCAGACGAAGCACCTCAAAAGAGGAGAAGCTTTGGTGTATCAACAGTTTGCTCCAGAGTGAGTGAATGCTAAAATAATATGCAGCCAGAGCACACAGTAAAAGCCTGATTCAAACTGCCACCATGTGGCCGGATGCGCATCACAGGGCCAACCATGCACTGCCGCCCTAGATGCCCAGAGTGTGTGTGTATGTGCGTTTGTGCGTGCGTGCAAGTGTGTGTGCATGTGCGTGTTGTCTGTGACCCGGCGGGATGCCGAGGTCTGGGCTGGCCCTGGTCCTCTGGCTGGTCCTCTGGTGGTTGTTGCTGGGTATCTCCTCTTGGCTCCAGGACCATGCCGGGGCTGACCCCTCTCTCTGCTCCTCTCCTCTCGCCCCCGACCAGGCTCTGAGTTAATGCCCAAAGCCCTGTCCACCAGGATCGTAGGAGGCATCTGGTGGTTCTTCACCCTGATAATCATCTCCTCTTACACGGCCAACCTGGCTGCCTTCCTCACTGTGGAGAGGATGGAGTCGCCCATCGACTCAGCTGACGACCTGGCCAAGCAGACCAGGATAGAGTATGGAGTGGTGGAGGAGGGATCCACCATGACCTTCTTCAAGGTGGGTCACATAGGGCATGGAGCCATACTGTCCATCTATCAGTCTATTCATCTATCAGCCAGTCCATCAAGCAATCACTCCATGTATTTGTGCATCTACTGTACGAGGATACATCAATCGGTTGGCTGCAGCGTGTTTTACAGATACAGTACTGTATATTTAAGTAATAAGGCCCGAGGAGGTTTGGTATATGGCCAATATACCACGGCTAAGCACTGTTCTTAGCACGACGCAATGCGGAGTGCCTGGTGCCTGGATACAGTCCGTAGCTGTGGTATATTGGCCATATATCACAAAGCCCGAGGTGCCTTATTGCTATTATAAACTATTTACCAACGTAGTTATAACAGTAAAAATAAATGTTTTGTCATACCCGTGGTATAATGTCTGAGATACCATGGCTTTCAGCCAATCAGCATTCAGGACTCGAACCACCCGGTTTATAATAAAGTATAGCCTTTCTATGCGTTCATTCTCGCCAGCTCTCTCCTCTCCTCTCCAATCCCCTCAGTGGTTGATCATGTGGAATCACTGCAGCGTATCAAGGGTATCTTATTAAGCCAGCAGTGTTTTAGGGTATTCTACAGTATTCTCTATGCACAAGATGTCCCTGCTGTATCTCTCTGATTATGCTGCACTGTTTGTCTCTTGTATCGTATCCCCACCGCCGCTATGCACGGACAGCTCTATGCCAGATGGAGGGAAAATCTGTCTCTCTCAGACTGCTGCAATGGATCTTTATGGCTTCTGGTGTTTCTTTATTTTCACACTTCATTTTTATCAGCTCTGTGTGTGTGGTGTGTGAACACATTCTCAAAAGACACACACACATGAAAACACATGCATACTCTCTCTCTCTCTTTAACAGATATACACATTTGTGTGTACGCAAACACACACACACACATACGCACACACCAGTTAATTACTGTAGCTAATATGGCACGGTGACAGTGAATCTTTAAACAGTATTTCTACCATTCTGTAACAAATTACTGAAAACAACAGTTGGCATGAGGGAGCACATACAGTCTGTTCTGGTGAAGAAGGTTACTTATGCTGACATCCCATTGCAACAATTACAAAGAAAAATGTAATTGAAAAATTATTAAAACAAAGCAAAGTATTGTTCAAATCAAATCCAATTGTATTTGTCACATGCGCTGAATACAGCAGGTGTAGACCTTACAGTGAAATGTTTACACCTGTTGTATTCGGCGCATGGGCAAATACAATTTGATTTAATTTGAACAATACTTTGTTTTGCTTTAATAATTTTTCAGTACATTTTTGTTTGTTGCCAACATCCAAAATATTTCAGATTTTAGCTTGTGCGTCACTCTGTTTTTCTCTTTTCTTGTTTACCACCCATGTGTGTTCAGAAGAGTGGCACAGGAGGTCAAATAATCTCTTTCACTGTGTGGATTTTAGAGTCATCTGGTCATCAGATGGATTCTATCTACAGATGTAGAGGAGCCGACTGAATGACCATTTCTCTGAAAGGCATGATTCTATTGTACCCTCATAGACCTAGGTTACTGTTTGATTGATTGATTGATTGATGGAATGATGGATAGATGGATGTTTTGACCAAAGTGATTGAGTCCTCATGGATTCAGCATTGTTTTCTGTACTGTAGACATTCAGACAGCCATTGTGTGTCCTTATTGCTTTTTAAAAAATATATGTTTTAAGATATAAGATATAAGTTATTTTCTTTTCTAAACAATACAAAACATACACATACAAATGACAACATCATACAAACATCAACTACACCCCCCCTACCCAGAGCCACTATCACACACCCCCATCTCCATCAACTACATCACCCCTACCCAGACCCACTAGCACACACCCCCATCTCCATCAACTACATCCCCCAGCCCAGACCAACTAGCACACACCCCCATCTCCATCAACTACATCCCCCAGCCCAGACCAACTAGCACACACCCCCATCTCCATCAACTACATCCCCCCTACCCAGACCCACTAGCACACACCCCCATCTCCATCAACTACATCCCCCCTGCCCAGACCAACTAGCACACACCCCCATCTCCATCAACTCCATCCCCCCTGCCCAGACCAACTAGCACACACCCCCATCTCCATCAACTACATCCCCCAGCCCAGACCAACTAGCATACACCCCCATCTCCATCAACTACATCACCCCTACCCAGACCCACTAGCACACACCCCCATCTCCATCAACTACATCCCCCAGCCCAGACCAACTAGCACACACCCCCATCTCCATCAACTACATCCCCCCTACCCAAACCCACTAGCACCCCCCCCCCATCTCCATCAACTACATCCCCCCAGCCCAGACCCCCATCTCCATCAGCTACATCCCCCCAGCCCAGACCCCCATCTCCATCAACTACATCCCCCCTACCCAGACCCACTAGCACACACCCCCATCTCCATCAACTACATCCCCCAGCCCAGACCCACTAGCACACACCCCCATCTCCATCAACTACATCCCCCAGCCCAGACCAACTAGCACACACCCCCATCTCCATCAACTACATCCCCCCTACCCAGACCCTCTAGCACACACCCCCATCTCCATCAACTACATCCCCCCTGCCCAGACCAACTAGCACAGACCCCCATCTCCATCAACTACATCCCCCCTACCCAGACCCACTAGCACACACCCCCATCTCCATCAACTACATCCCCCCCTACCCAGACCCTCTAGCACACACCCCCATCGCCAGCATCACATTCACCACGTGGCCTAAAACTGCACCATTTTGTTTCTCTTCATAGCCCTTCATAGCCCTTCTAAGAGATTGTCAGTTGGATATGCTCTCTGCAAGGTGTTGTCTTCCCTATCATTATGAACATCATGTTCTGGCACAAATAATACTCCTTCAAGGCTGCTCTGTTGTCCAAGATATTTAAAATCAACATTTTGTGATATGTAACTTCTAGATTGCATGGATTTGAAACTACATTGGTCAGTCCAAAATTACTTTTTAATTCTGTCATGGAAATAAATGTATTTCCTTTTACCAAGTCATTTACAGTTTCTGTGCCTTTAGTTTTCCATGTGGACCAATTTATCGGTGAATTTTGAAAAGCTCTCCAAGGATTGTTCCATAAGGTTGTGTTTTTGGTAAGTGGTATTGGTTCTTGTAGAATACGTTTCATTTTCTTCCATGGTGTTATAGTGTTCTTAACTATGGAGTTGTTAATAGAACATTTAACTTTAGCTTTATCCTTTGAAAATAGACATGTAAAAAGATTCTGGGGATGAGCACAAACATCATCAATATGTACCCATTGTTCCTCTTTAGTGCATTTAACTATATGTCGCAAGTAAAAGCCTTGGGTAGCGAGTTGATACAATTCCAAGTCTGGAAGGATAAAACCACCATCAGACTTAAGAAGATGTAAAACGTTCCTTTTCATTCTATGAATGTATTTGCCCGTATAAAGTATTTTTATGACCTTTTTTAAAGAATGTCTTAGTAATTGGTATTTCCGAAAATAAATACAAACGCTTTGGCGGCCATGCCTGTAAGATTTATGGGAAGATTATTCCATTTAGTTAGATCTGCTTTCATATTGTTGAGTAATGGAATAAAGTTATCTTTATATATTTGTACTTTGTTGTCAGTTAATAGCCATTCTAAGTATTTCATATTTTTTGTGGTCCATTTTTGTGCCATTATTTAGTTTTTTTGCACGTTAATTTATTTATTTTTGTATTATTCAAAAAATATTTTTAGCAAAGGGGGCATTGAGTTTTCAATATTAACCAGGGATCATGGGCATCAAAATCATGGGCATTAATATATTTGTTTGTCCCCCTTTGCTGCTATAACAGCCTCCACTCTTCTGGGAAGGCTTTCCACTAGATGTTGGAACATTGCTGCGGGGACAAGAGCCACAAGAGCATTAGTGAGGTTGGGCACTGATGTTGGACAATTAGGCCTGGCTCGCAGTCTGCGTTCCAATTCATCCCAAAGTTGTTTGATGGGGTTGGGGTCAGGGCTCTATGCAGGCCAGTCAAATTCTTCCACACCATTCTCGACAAACAATTTCTGAATGGACCTCGCATTGTGCACGGGGGCATTGTCATGCTGAAACAGGAAAGGGCCTTCCCTAAACTGTTTCCACAAAGTTGGAAGCAAAGAATCGTCTAGAATGTCATTGCATGCTGTGGAGTTAAGATTTCCCTTCACTGGACCTAAGGGACCTCTACCTTACCATGAAAAACAGCCACAGACCATTATTCCTCCCACACCAAATTTTACAGTTGGCACTACTGTATGCATTGAGACAGGTAACGTTCGCCTGGCATCCGCCAAACCTAGATTCGTCTGTCAGACTGCTAGATGGTGAAGCGTCACTCCAGAGAACGCGTTTCCACTGCTCCAATGGTGGTGAGCTTAACACCACTCCAGCCGATGCTTGGCATTGCGCATGGAGATCTTAGGCTTGTGTGCAGCTGCTCGGCCATGGAAACCCATTTCATGAAGCTCCCAACGAACACTTCTTATGCTGACGTTGCTTCCAGAGGCAGTTTGGAACTCTGTAGATCCGATGGCAATGCACCAGATCCTCCGGTGATACAGTCACGCCAAGCTCCTCCGATATCAGCTTGATTGCGTACGGTAGATAGAAATGTCTCCTTTTTCCTCGTCTTCTGGTAGGGACAATATTCTCATAATATTTTGTCATAATCTGTTTTCTAGCTGATCCAGTTCATCTTCTAAAGTTTGCACCTTTGTTTCCAGAAGGCCAATTGTGTTGTCTTGTTCGTCCACGCGTCTGCCCTGTATATGCATATCTGACACGAAAGACTCTACTTTCGTTTCAAGCAAATCTGCTTTTTAAACAACAGATTGTAACAGTTTGTTTGTTTTGGTGAGCATTTAGAGCATTTTAGCTATGTTTTCCTGGATATCTTTCAGCTGTTCGTTGCTCTCATTTGCATCTCCATGTTGTTCTTTGTCTTTGCCTCGAAAGGAAGCCATGGCTTGTTGGGTTTGAGTCTCTGCGTCACTTTACTCACAGATTGGTTCGCTGTTGTGTATAACTGACCGCTCACTCTCTGCTTGAGGATATATTGATCTAACGATTTTAGAAGCTTAATTTAAACTAAGTTGTCTGGCTTCTACATATAATCATAGTTTTGACGGTACAAAACAGAGCTACTATCTCCCCATGCGTCCTATCGGTACACACATATGAGTCCTTTTTACTATTCAACAATAGGAAAAAAATGTAATCCCTGCCGTTTGAGTAATTATTGACTCAGACTTGTTCTGGAAAAATACATGGCTAATGGTGGCTGATTATGAAAATGCCAGCATGGTATAACTATCTGAAGCGTCCGAAATGCACACCTCTCACTCCTCTTTTCTCAGTTTTCCAGCCACGCCATTCTATCCATCCTCGACAGACTCCATTTACAATAACACTGAATTATTCAAAAAGCACACACCACTACCTAACATATCACGTCCTATTAAGGACCCTGGAAATGCTATTATTTCACCTCACTTATGTAATCCCTACGCCGGTGATGAGGAGTGAGATCGCCCCTGGTTATGGGGCTGAGTTGTTCTACATTAGCTGTAAGACGGCAGTCAAGGCGGAGAGTGTGGCATCACCGGAATAATGATTTAAAGAGAAAAGCAGACAGGGCTTATTGAGGTGATGAGAGTGATACCTGCAGGAAGAGAGGAGAGGGAACGAGGGAACATCAGGGGAAGACAGTAGGAAGAAAAGAGGAATAGAAGGGAAAGAGGAGGAGGAGGATGGGTGTTGTTCACGCTCCTCAGCCCCACAGGCCTGTGCTGTATAGTATGTTGCTACATTCCTTCGGTTCAGCAGGATTCCCCTACTGTATCATCACAACAATTATACTGTAATTCACCTTCCACAATCTATCCTCACAATTCAGCTAATTTGAACCCATGTTGATTTCCTGTCAGACTTTTATTTTCTCCCTTGCTTCTTCTTGCACAACCCTTTTTGGTTCCAAGGACAACCCTTTTTGGTTCCAAGGACAACCCTTTTTGGTTCCAAGGACAACCCTTTTTGGTTCCAAGGACAACCCTTTTTGGTTCCAAGGACAACCCTTTTTGGTTCCAAGGACAACCCTTTTTGGTTCCAAGGACAACCCTTTTTGGTTCCAAGGACAACCCTTTTTGGTTCCAGGGATAACCCATTTTGGTTCCAGGGATAACCCATTTTGGTTCCATGTAGAAACATTTTGAGTGTGAGAGAGAAATTAACATGTTTACCTGTTTTGTTTAATATTAACAATTATACTTAACAAATAGTAAAGGGATGGTTTCTACAACAGCTCTCTCTTTTTGGGTTATGGAACTCAAAAAGGTTCTACCTGGAACCAAAAAAGGGTTCTTCGAAGGGTTATCCTATGGGGATAGCCGAAGAATCCTTTTAGGCTCTAGATTGCACCAATCTTTTCTAGGAGTGTTTGGAATGCGTAAAAAAAGACAAGAATTGGATGATTAAGCCTCTACTTCACACTGTTTTCCTCTGGTTCAAATGTAGAGTCTCTAATACTTGCCTCCAGTCCAGAGGGTAATTTCTTATCTAGCCTTCAGTCTAAACACTGCCTTTCAGGATGGGCTGCCTCTTATGCTAGCCCACAACTCCCAGAACCCTGACTGAGATGAGACACTTCCCTCTTCTCTTTTGTGTTTGTTCCCTCCATAGTACAGTTCATCTTTGCTTTGAAGCATCCTAGTATCTGTCACATACGTCCCAGCCATCCCCATCACATCAAAAAGCATTGTGATTTAGCTAGCAGAGAGGCAGATTGGGTTCTGTGGCTCCTCTCCTGGCTAGTTTTCGTGTCTGTGTGTGTGTGTGTGTGTGTGTGTGTGTGTGTGTGTGTGTGTGTGTGTGTGTGTGTTTGTGTGTGTGTGTGTGAGTGAGTGAGTTTTAGTGTGTATTTTAGGCTCTGCCCGTTCACTAGCCTCTCCACTCCATGCAGACATCTAACCCATCGCAGTGGGTTTTTTGCTGAGCAAAGCACAGCCAGTCTTACCTGAACTCCCTCTGCCCTTCAATGCTTTCTGCCCCTCCGTTTGTGGAATCGTCTCTCTTTTTTCAATCTCTCTCTATTTAACAGCCCTGATACTGGTGTCATCGGTTTTTGAAAATTTGTTGTGTGGAGGTATTCCAGTATTAGATTAAATCTATGTCCAGCTCTCCCATTCCTCTAACCTTGCCTCCACTCTCCATGTTTCTCTCTCTCCATCACTTGCTCTCTCTTTCCCCCTCTCTATTCTAATTTCAAAACAAAATCAGTTATAATTATTATCACTATTTCTCTCTCCATTCCATCTATTTTTTCTATTTCATCAAAAAAACTCAGAGTACTGATGTTGAGGATAATTGTCGCTGAGCACTTGAGGACTTTCCAGTAGTCAGCAGTGAGTTCATTGGTACTGATGACTCACCAGTCTTGAACAAAGCTTTTCTACAATACAGACAGTGGTACATATTAAGCTATCCTACAATACAGGCAGTACTGAACAAATGTATCCTACAATACAGGCAGTACTGAACAAATGTATCCTACAATACAGGCAGTAGTGAACAAATGTATCCTACAATAGAGGCAGTATAGAACAAATGTATCCTACAATACAGGCAGTACTGAACAAATGTATCCTACAATACAGGCAGTACTGAACAAATGTATCCTACAATAGAGGCAGTACTGAACAAATGTATCCTACAATACAGGCAGTACTGAACAAATGTATCCTACAATACAGGCAGTACTGAACAAATGTATCCTATAATACAGGCAGTAGTGAACAAATGTATCCTACAATAGAGGCAGTGTAGAACAAATGTATCCTACAATACAGGCAATACTGAACCAATCTATCCTACAATACAGGCAGTACTAAACAAATGTATCCTACAATACAGGCAGTACTGAACAAATGTATCCTACAATACAGGCAGTACTGAACCAAGCTATACTACAATACAGGTAGTACTGCACAAATGTATCCTACAATACAGGCAGTACTGAACAAATGTAACCTACAATACAGGCAGTACTGAACAAATGTATCCTACAATACAGGCAGTACTGAACAAATGTATCCTATAATACAGGCAGTACTGAACAAATGTATACTACAATACAGGCAGTACTGAACAAATGTATCCTACAATACAGGCAGTACTGAACAAATGTATCCTATAATACAGGCAGTACTGAACAAATGTATACTACAATACAGGCAGTACTGAACAAATGTAACCTACAATACAGGCAGTACTGAACAAATGTATCCTACAATACAGGCAGTACTGAACAAATGTATCCTATAATACAGGCAGTACTGAACAAATGTAACCTACAATACAGGCAGTACTGAACAAATGTAACCTACAATACAGGCAGTACTGAACAAATGTATCCTACAATACAGGCAGTACTGAACAAATGTATCCTATAATACAGGCAGTACTGAACAAATGTATACTACAATACAGGCAGTACTGAACAAATGTAACCTACAATACAGGCAGTACTGAACAAATGTATCCTACAATACAGGCAGTACTGAACAAATGTATCCTATAATACAGGCAGTACTGAACAAATGTATACTACAATACAGGCAGTACTGAACCAAGCTATCCTACAGAATAAACAGTGATCCTGACCATAATATAGTATAGACAGACATCCTCTGCATGCTCTCCTATAGCATGGACAGTGATCCTGATCATGCTCTCCTATAGTACAGACAGTGATCCTGACCATGCTCTCCTATAGTATAGACAGTGATCCTGACCATGCCCTCCTATAGTATAGACAGAGATCCTGACCATGCTCTAATAAAGTATAGACAGTGATCCTGACCATGCCCTCCTATAGTATAGACAGTGATCCTGACCATGCTCTAATAAAGTATAGACAGTGATCCTGACCATACTCTCCTATAGTATAGACAGTGATCCTGACCATGTTCTCCTATAGTATAGACAGTGATCCTGACCATGCTCTCCTATAGTATAGATATTGATCCTGACCATACTCTCCTATAGTATAGACAGTGATCCTGACCATCCTCTCCTATAGTATAGACAGTGATCCTGACCATACTCTCCTATAGTATAGACAGTGATCCTAACCATCCTCTTCTATAGTATAGACAGTGATCCTGACCATGCCCTCCTATAGTATAGACAGTGATCCTGACCATGCTCTCCTATAGTATAGATATTGATCCTGACCATACTCTCCTATAGTATAGACAGTGATCCTGACCATACTCTCCTATCGTATAGACAATCATTCTGACCATGCTCTAATATAGTATAGACAGTGATCCTCGCCATGCTCTAATATAGTATAGACAGTGATCCTCGCCATGCTCTAATATAGTATAGACAGTGATCCTGACCATGCTCTAATAAAGTATAGACAGTGATCCTGACCATGCTCTAATATAGTATAGACAGTGATCCTGACCATGATCTAATAAAGTATAGACAGTGATCCTGACCATGCTCTCTTATAGTATAGATATTGATCCTGACCATACTCTCCTATAGTATAGACAGTGATCCTGACCATGCTCTAATATAGTATAGACAGTGATCCTGACCATGATCTAATAAAGTATAGACAGTGATCCTGACCATGCTCTCCTATAGTATAGATATTGATCCTGACCATACTCTCCTATCGTATAGACAGTGATCCTGACCGTAACCTCCTATAGTATAGACAGTGATCCTGACCATAACCTCCTATAGTATAGACAGTGATCCTGACCATGCCCTCCTATAGTATAGACAGTGATCCTGACCATGCTCTCCTATAGTATAGACAGTGATCCTGACCATGCTCTCCTATAGTATAGACAGTGATCCTGACCATGCTCTCCTATAGTATAGACAGTGATCCTGACAATCCTCTCCTATAGTATAGACAGTGATCCTCAACATGCTTGCATATAGTGTAGACAGTGATCCTCACCATACTCTCCTATCGTATAGACAATCATCATGACCATGCTCTAATATAGTATAGACAGTGGTCCTCGCCATGCTCTAATATAGTATAGACAGTGATAATGACCATACTCTAATATAGTATAGACAGTGATCCTCACCATACTCTCCTATAGTATAGACAATGCTCCTCACCATGCTCTCCTATAGTATAGACAGTCATCCTCAACATGCTCTCCTATAGTATAGACAGTGATCCTCACCATACTCTCCTATAGTATAGACAATGCTCCTCACCATGCTCTCCTATAGTATAGGCAGTCATCCTCACCATACTCTCCTATAGTATAGACAATGATCCTCACCATGATGTCCTATAGTATAGACAGTCATCCTCCCCATGCTCTCCTATAGTATAGACAGTGATCCTGACCATACTTTCCTATAGTATAGACAGTGATTCTGACCATACTCTCCTATAGTATAGACAGTGCTCCTGACCATGCTCTCCTATAGTATAGATAGTGATCCTGACCATCCTCCCCTATAGTATAGATATTGATCCTGACCATGTGTTACAAGAATTTTGTTCTCAGTTGTTCATAATACCCAATTGAATTAATTACTCAGCCTGAAAACCAGAATTTGTAAGAAACTGGTTGAAATGAATCAGGCGGAGGCCCAGTGTCACGAATACCACCGAAGGTGGCTCCCCTTCCTGTTCGGGTGGCGCTCGGCGGTCGTCGTCGCCGGTCTACTAGCTGCCACCGATCCCTTTTTCCTTTTCGTTTGTTTTTGTCTAATTGTTTTCACCTGTTCCTTGTCGGGGTTTTGGGATGGGTGTTATTTAAGTTCGATTAGCCCGCTGGTGTTTGTGCGGGCTTGTTGTTATTTGACGTATGTGGTGTTTGTGTTCTTTTGGGTTTTCGCTGTCCGATATTAATAGTAACTATGGTTTTGGGTTTGTTGCACCTGTGTTTTGGGCTTCACCCATGTTTGTAAACTGGTTACTTGACGCAAGGACATTAAAAGCGTTTTTCCCGTCCACCTTCTGCTCTCTGCGTCTGAGTCCACACCCATCACTCTCCAGACGTTACACCCAGCTACAATTGTCAGGAATGTTTATTTAGAGAGCTCTGCTTATCATTTCCGGTACATTGGTCTATATACCTCACATTTCGTCATAAACGTCCCTCCTCCTCTCAGATACAATGGCAACATAGTTCACAAGTCTTCTTCTCATACATTGTCCGCCACCTGTTATACAATCTGCTACCAGCCCAAGGTCTCTCCCCTCCCTGGGTGGGGAGACTTCCATCCCCGTTATCAGTTTCACAGTGGTCACAAGTTGTCTGCCACAGTTCCTTGCCTACCAACAGTCCCTCTTTCTTAAGGACAAACATGATTCATCAGACAGGATATAATTCTGTTCGTTATAATTCTACGTTAAATGTATACATAATTTAGTCATTATTCATAAAATTCCCATAACACTCCACACTTTGACTAAATATTATAGACACAAGCACACGTCTATTTTTATTAGATAACAATCCAGACTTTGACTAAATATAAAAAATCTCACCTCAATTTTTATTAGAGATACCTATTGTTATCCAAAATCAACCACACAAAAACCAATATATGTATTTACAATGAATGTTTTAGGCCTACATCAGAATCATAACTCTTCTTATCAGGATTTTCGTTATAATCTTCATCAAAAAACAGTCTAAACATCAACACAAGAAAAAAAACTAAATATTAAAAATGGTCTCATGTAACATAGGCTCCTCATAAGTGAAGGAGCCGAGTCCATCTACTAGGTCTGGGATCGGTCCGTATCTCACCATCTGTTGCGTCATCGATTTCTCCTGAGTCCTGGAAATGAAACCTTTCACACCCAGAATCAAACAGCATTCACACGGAACCAAAACACTCATACAGGTGAAAGTGGCCCACAACACAGTGATTATGACAATTTTCCATTTCCCAAACATACTGTCAAATCCATTTGTAAGAGAATTATCCACCCCAGAGTTCTCTGCCAGAGCCTTGGTCAGGAGCTGTGTTATTTAAAAAATTAACATACAGCAATGAATCCCAATCATTCTACATACCCCGCCCTTTTCTGCCAATTTACATATCGAGAGTCAGTCTATTTTACCAGTTCATGAGGGAGGTGGCGGATAATTGGTCAGAGAACCCCTTTACTGCATCCCCAGTCTCATTCACGAATCTCTGTTGCTTATAATAGATGTCATTAATCCAATCCACATTTTAATTTATTGTCCAATATAATGTAGTGGTTAAGTCTTCACCTTTGATCCATAGCCTTTTATTAATCTGTAACTTCCCTGAGGATGCCAATAGCATCCATCTAAACTCCCATCCTGGTCAAAACTCCTCCTGTGCCTACTTTAGCCTCCTATAACTGGCCTCTGATGACTAACTCGAACTGGTTGGACCAATAACCCCGGGGCGCAATTTCCTGACCACCCTTTTTGGTAGTTTCTGTCGTATGCGTCCTTTGCTGGTACGAACCCACCCTACATCAGTTATAGGTGTTGTGAGGTTAAAAATTGTCTCCTGTCCTTCCAAACCTAAGTCCGTCACATAACGATTACCTTTCAGCTATTCAAATCATCTAAGTTCTCGGTGCCATTCTTGTATCTTTAACACTGGCACTCATCAGAAGTTAAAGTGAACCGAGGTGGGTTGGCCGAGTACTTCAATCTGGCCAACCCACTCCCTGTACAGTTATTTGCTTTCCTAGGGAATTGTTTAATGTTTACCTTAAATCCTACATCTTGATCTTCTTTGACTCCTTATTTTGTTAGTCACTCATCAGTGAATTATATAGTTTATCTTTTACTTCTTATTAATGACAATGTAATTAGTCATATAATTAGTACCGACAGGTGGTGGATTTGGATGTATCAGAAAGGTTTCAAAGACTAGGATGCAGCTCAGAGCCCCCACTCTTCCCAAAAACCGCCAACCCTCTCCTGCCCTTAGTCGATCTGCTAGGTACCACCCCATACTCACACTTCTAGGAGCACACACAGTGATGAACGGTCGGGATAGGAAATCTTCGTTTAAGGAGGTAACCCCCGGACCCTGTTGGTTCTCGGTTCTTCTCCTAACTCTATGTGTGATCAGCAGTGCTTATATGGGTACATACCTTCTTGCAGTGGGTAACGTGGACCCAAGTGACTCTCTCAGCTATTCTAATGGCAAAGGCGGTGGTTTAACAGAACCCGGTATGGGTCTTCCCAACGGGGCTGCTTCCCGTCTATTCTCCTCAGGGACTGGATACCCCCCCAGTCTCCTGGTTGGATTGAGTGAATCACCTTCTCCTGTCATTCACCTGTTGGACACAAAATCTTGGACATACGGGTTTGGTAACCAGAAAGTCTTCTCATGGGTTCTGCTAGTATATCTTCAACTTCTATGTCTACTTGTCATTTTATTTGTTCTACCTGATTAGCTAAAATGTCATCCATTATTTAAAGACATATATCCTAGTAAACCAACTCTAGGGATAATATCTTGACCTAATATTTTAGCTTATTTGTTACAATTTATTTTTATTTTTATTAGTAGTTCATTATCACATAGGCCACTAGGCCACAACATCTTTCCTATCCTACCTAGGCTACTGGGCCATCAATAGGCCACTAGGCCCTCATCCCTCCGGTTGATACCTGGCTCCGCCCATGTATCAATCTTGCTGCATCTAAACAATGACTTAGGTAAAATAGAGAGGTTCCCTTTGTGCCAAATTCCTCTTTTGTCAACGGCCCCCATCTTAACCCATCTAGTAACTTCCTTAACTGTGGCTCGAAGCTGACTTTCCTTCAGTAATTCTGTGTCTATACTAACTTCCTCCTTCAAGTGAGAATCTGTGTGTGTGGGTGTGGCTTTCCGCCAGCCCTTTTTGCTTCCTCTTCTGCCATTCTGTTCCCAATGCTGACGTAGTCAGTGTCTTTCGTATGTGCTTCACATTTACAAATCGCTACCTTCTCTGGTAATAAGACTGCTTCTAGCAAATTCAAATTTAGCTGCGCGTGTGTAATGGGTTTCTCCGCCGTGGTGACCATACCCCTGTTTCTCCACTGAGCTGCAAATACATGGACGGTGTTAAAAGCATAAGCACTATCCGTATGTATGTTAATGCGTTTACCCTTTCCCAATTCATAAGCCCTAGCGAGGGCGACAATTTCAGCTTGCTGAGCAGAGTATTTTTTTTGTGAGAGTGTGAGGTTATGCAATAGTGAGAGTCACTATTGCATAACCAGTGGCATTTGAGCCATCTGGGTTCTTTCTAGAGGACCCATCCACAAACATAGTTATTTCTGCATCAGGCAAAGGCAAATCAGTTAGATCTGGTCTGGGGAGAACAACTTTCTCAGTTTCCGCTACACAGTCATGGGGGCACCCATCAGTGGCTATGGGGATCAAAGTGGAGGGGTTTAAGGTAGTACACCATTCAATTGTTAGATTCGGCATGCTCAACAGAATTATCATACCGGACAAATTTCTCGCTGGTGACATGTAAGCCATCTTATGTTCCAATAATAAAATCGATACGGCATGCGGTACCCTTCATGTCAATTCATGATACAGTACTACAGAGGCTGAATCCTCCACAGCCCGTGCGGCAGCCACCACAGTCTGCAAACATAGTGGCATGGCTTGGGCTACTTCATCTAAAAGGGAGGAGTAGAAAGCCATAGGCTTGCTTTCCCCCCCGTGTTCCTGAGTTAGTACTGACGTCCTGAACCCCTCCCTACAGTCTCCTGTCTGGGTGAAGGGACCATCATATCTGGGGAAACCCTAGAACAGAGCTAGATGTCAATAACTTTTTTGTGTCTACAAACTGTTTCTCAGCTTCCTCCGTCCACTCGATCTTATATTTTGCTGCCATAGCTTTACCATAAATCAACTCACTAAGTTGTTCTGTATGCAAGGAAAAGTATGGTACCCATGCTCGACAATAGTTCATCATTCCAAGTACCCTCAATTATTCTGGATCAACACAGATGCCATATATCCCTGTCAACTTTCTACTTATTTAAATAAAAAAATTATAATGATTAAATATAGCCAAAATGAATGCTAAACATAGCATATGTTTTCTGTAATAATGAAATCTCTCCTTCGGGAGTCCACTGTATTTTATCTAACAATAACCTGGGTTAATCTTAAATCAGTCTCATCAATAATTTTATATATGTTGCATAGTATGGGATCCATTATCTACAGCAATTTACCATCCCTAAGAACGGCAACATATTTATTTTCATAATACATTTTTTGCTTATAAAATCACTATTTATCCATCTCAATCTATTTTCCTGCCCTATTTGCTTAAAATATGTCCTGTCCAACCCTCAAAGGACCATATCCTCCCCCATTTTAACACAACTTTCCTTATCCATTTCACGAGTTACCTTGAAATCAGTATTGCAAATTACCTTAAATTCTCCATCCAAATAGCTTTCCCATGAGGCTGATCAGACCACAAATGAAAGCTACGATAGAGATCATAAGTCATTCTACCCCTTCAAAGAAGTGTTTCTTACTCTATTAGACACATTAATTAAAACTTCTAATATTCCATATGTATGTTTACCCCTTTAAAATAATAGTCACTCAACCTACAATTCACTTTACTGACCTGACCAGGTTCCACATAATGGAAACAGATTATAATGTTTGAATACATGAACTTTCTGTTCCCATTCACTGATGTTACCTAATGTAACGGTGTTCCTCTCTCTCTTCATACGAAGAGGAGGAGTAGTGATTCGACCAAGGCGCAGCGGGTTGTGAATACATAACGATTTATTAGAACACGACGAAAAACAAACTATACTTGAATAAACTAACAAAACAAATAAACGATGCAGACAGACCTGAACACGAACTTACATATAACGTGAAGAACGCATGAACAGGAACAGACTACATAAAACTAACAAACCGAAAACAGTCCCGTGTGGTGCACAGACACAGACACAGACACGGAAGACAACCACCCACAAACAAACAGTGTGAAAACACCTACCTTAATATGACTCTCAATCAGAGGAACTGAAAAACACCTGCCTCTAATTGAGAGCCATATTAGGTCACCCTTTAAACCAACATAGAAACAGAAAACATAGACTGCCCACCCAAACTCACGTCCTGACCAACTAACACATACAAAACTAACAGAAAACAGGTCAGGAACGTGACATAACCCCCCCCTTAAGGTGAGAACTCCGGGCGCACCAGCACAAAGTTTAGGGGAGGGTCTGGGTGGGCATCTGACCACGGTGGTGGCTCAGGCTCTGGGCGAGGTCCCCACCCCACCATAGTCAATCCCAGCTTCCGTTTCCCCCTACGACTGACCACCCTCCTATTCCACCCACTGAATTTCCTGGGTAACATCGAGACAAGGGGCAGCACCGGGATAAGGTAGTTCAGGACAGAGATATAGCACAGGACAGAGAGGTAGGTCAGGATAGAGAGGTAGCTCAGGATAGAGGGGCAACTCCGGACTGAAAGGCAGCTCCGGACAGAGAGACAGCACTGGACTGAGGGGCAGTTCTGGATTAATGTCCGCTCTGGGCTGAGCGGCAGCTCATGACTGGCTGACGGCTCTGGACGCTCATGGCTGGCTGACGGCTCTGGACGCTCATGGCTGGCTGACGGCTCTGGACGCTCATGGCAGGCTGACGGCTCTGGACGCTCATGGCAGGCTGACGGCTCTGGACGCTCATGGCAGGCTGACGGCTCTGGACGCTCATGGCAGGCTGACGGCTCTGGACGCTCATGGCAGGCTGACGGCTCTGGAAGCTCATGGCAGGCTGACGGCTCTGGACGCTCATGGCTCACTGGCGGCTCTGGCAGATCCTGTCTGGCTGGCGGCTCTGGCAGATCCTGTCTGGCTGGCGGCTCTGGCAGATCCTGTCTGGTTGGCGGCTCTGGCAGATCCTGTCTGGTTGGCGGCTCTGGTAGATCCTGTCTGGTTGGCGGCTCTGGCAGATCCTGTCTGGTTGGCGGCTCTGGCAGATCCTGTCTGGTTGGCGGCTCTGGCAGATCCTGTCTGGTTGGCGGCTCTGGCAGATCCTGTCTGGTTGGCGGCTCTGGCAGATCCTGTCTGACGAATGGCTCTAGCGGCTCCTGACTGACTATCGGCTCTGACGGCTCGGGACAGACGGGCGGCTCTAATGGCTCGGGACAGACGGATGGCTCAGACGGCACTGGGCAGACGGATGGCTCAGACGGCGCTGGGGAGACGGATGGCTCAGACGGCGCTGGGGAGACGGATGGCTCAGACGGCGCTGGGGAGACGGATGGCTCAGATGGCGCTGGGGAGACGGATGGCTCAGATGGCGCTGGGGAGACGGATGGCTCAGATGGCGCTGGGGAGACGGATGGCTCTGGCCGGATAAGGCGCACTGTAGACCTGGTGCGTGGTGCCGGAACTGGAGGCACCGGGCTAAGGACACGCACCTTCATGCTAGTGCGGGGAGCAGGGACAGGGTACACTGGACTCTCAAAGCGTACTCTGTGCCTGGTGCGTGGTACCGGCACTGGTGGCACCGGGCTGAGTGCACGCACATCAGGACTAGTACGGGGAGAAGTAACAGTGTGTACCGGACTCAGGAGATGCACAGGTGGCTTAGTGCGTGGTGCCGGAACTGGAGGCACCGAACTGGATACACGCACCATAGGGAGAGTGCGTGGAGGAGGAACAGGGCTCTGGAAACGCACTGGAAGCCTGGTGCGTGGTGTAGGCACTGTTGGTACTGGACTGGGGCGGGGAGGTGGCGCCGGAAATACCGGACCGTGCTGGCTCTCTTGAGCATTGAGCCTGCCCAACCTTACCTGGTTGAATGCTCCCGGTCGCCCGACCAGTACTGGGAGGTGGAATAACCCGCACCGGGCTATGTAGGCGAACCGGGGAAACCATGCGTAAGGCAGGTGCCATGTATGCCGGCCCGAGGAGACGCACTGGAGACCAGACGCGTTGAGCCGGCCTCATGACACCTGGCTCAATGCCCAATCTAGCCCTACCAGTGCGGGGAGGTGGAATAACCCGCACCGGGCTATGCACACACGTACAGGAGACACCGTGCGCTCTACTGCGTAACACGGTGTCTGCCGTACTCCCGCTCTCCACGGTTAGCCTGGGAAGTGGGCGCAGGTCTCCTACCTGCCCTTGGCCCACATACCTCTTAGCCCCCCCCAAGACATTTTTGGGTAGTACTCACGGGCTTTTCGGGCTTCCGTGCTAGACGCGTCCCCTCATAACGCCGGTTCCCTTCTCCAGTTGCCTCTGCTCTCCTCAGTGCCTCCAGCTGTTCCCATGGGAGGCGATCCCTTCCAGCCAGGATCTCCTCCCATGTGTAGCAACCTTTACCGTCCAAAACATCCTCCCATGTCCATTCCTCCTTCTTGCGTTGTCCCTTCCTCCCGTTACACCGCTGCTTGGTTCTGGTTATTTGGTGGGTGGTTCTGTAACGGTGTTCCTCTCTCTCTTCATACGAAGAGGAGGAGTAGTGATTCGACCAAGGCGCAGCGGGTTGTGAATACATAACGATTTATTAGAACACGACGAAAAACAAACTATACTTGAATAAACTAACAAAACAAATAAACGATGCAGACAGACCTGAACACGAACTTACATATAACGTGAAGAACGCATGAACAGGAACAGACTACATAAAACTAACAAACCGAAAACAGTCCCGTGTGGTGCACAGACACAGACACAGACACGGAAGACAACCACCCACAAACAAACAGTGTGAAAACACCTACCTTAATATGACTCTCAATCAGAGGAACTGAAAAACACCTGCCTCTAATTGAGAGCCATATTAGGTCACCCTTTAAACCAACATAGAAACAGAAAACATAGACTGCCCACCCAAACTCACGTCCTGACCAACTAACACATACAAAACTAACAGAAAACAGGTCAGGAACGTGACACCTAAACAATCAAACCGAGAATCAATCACCAGAAACTATCACGAAACTTTTACGATTCAACTATTCAGACCTGAATCTCTTACAGCCAAATACAGTATATCCCAGTGAGCGCCACCAACCAGTGATGCCCACCTAGCAACTTTGTTGCTAGATTTAACATATTTTCAGACTACCCTGACAAATTTAGCTACTTTTAAAAATGTATATGGAACTTTTAGCAACTTTTGAAAAGTGTCTCAAAGCTATAATGCACGCATTTTCCCTCTAAATGACACAAACAATTTTCTCTGTCACACCCTCAGTCACAACATCATTGCCTGGCTGCAAAAGTGCATTGTGAGCGACGTCAGCAGCAGGCGCTCAGCCCGTGCCCAGGCAGCAGCAATTTCAGTGAATTGCAAATCATTATTGGCTGACTGCAGCAGCAGTTCTACGGGTTCGACAAGCCAAACCCAATTAATATCGTTGGTCACGAATGTTTGATCTTGAACAGAACTTACAACATCAATCAACATCTCCCAATCAAAATTGTACTGCCAGAAGTACAGAACAGAGTGGGAGTCTGTCCCTGAACAACTATCAAATCAATTTGTGTACCGTTATTGTGCATTCTACATAATGACACAGTTTTACTTATCACGCAATGATATCACAACGTCATTTAGCAACAACTCAACCTGCCTCCAGCACTTACCCTGAAAATTAGTCGGCAACACTGCAACCAACTCTCTTATTCCTGCCTCTAGGCAAAAAATATACCCCCTACTCAAACTGAGTTCTGTTTTAGTTCTATCGTAAGAGTAAAACCAAACGTTCCAACTCTCTCTACTCCAAAATGTAAAAGTACCAGGTACTTCGCTAAGTTTATAACGTATGTCAGTCAATCCATAAGAATAAAAACATTTCGATGGACACAACTCTATTGTAATTGTATTGACACTCTCACGTCACCCCGCTCCTCCGCTCTCTCCACTGGCTTCCAGTTGAAGCTCGCATCCGCTACAAGACCATGGTGCTTGCCTACGGAGCTGTGAGGGGAACGGCACCTCCGTACCTTCAGGCTCTGATCAGGCCCTACACCCAAACAAGGGCACTGCGTTCATCCACCTCTGTACCAAGTACAGTTCCCGCTCAGCCCAGTCAAAACTGTTCGCTGCTCTGGCACCCCAATGGTGGAACAAACTCCCTCACGACGCCAGGTCAGCGGAGTCAATCACCACCTTCCGGAGACACCTGAAACCCCACCTCTTTAAGGAATACCTAGGATAGGATAAAGTAATCCTCCTAACCCCCCCCTCCCCCTTAAAAGAGTTAGATGCACTATTGTAAAGTGGTTGTTCCACTGGATATCATAAGGTGAATGCACCAATTTGTAAGTCGCTCTGGATAAGAGCGTCTGCTAAATGACTTAAATGTAAATGTAAATGTAATTATCTCTCCGTTATAATTTAGAATTCATTGGATTTAGGCAACTGTCTCTTCTATGATTCAGTCATTTAAATACGATTCCATTCCCAATATGTTATTCCAGCGGACCATTTAGGTAAGACAACTTTGTCAATTGAAATCGACTCGCTATTATTTAGAATGGATGAGTCTTTCAATTTAACCAAAACAAGCTATTCAAACGTTCAATTTATATTTTATCCAAACACTAGCGACCGTATCTTTTCCAGGCAAAACATATCAATATTTGATTTACAACCCGAATTAATTTTAGTCTATTGGTGCATAGTCTGAGATACGAACCCGAGTCTCCCGTGTTGTAGGCAAGAGTTCTAACACTGCACCACCAACACTATTGAAATGATGAAAACTCCTCGCCAATAACCCTATTTATAATTGTCTAATTAGTCGTAAAATCAGTCAAGTTCTACCGAGACAATTCCCAGAAACTTGCCCTAATTTTAAGGTCCAAACGTTTCTCCAACGAAGATTCTCCTTACTCTCTCTCTCTTCCTTTCCTCTCTTGACTTTTTTTTTTTACTCGGTCACAATGTTTACAGGGAGCCTTACACCCCCGGGCAACATGTCCTCTCTCATCTATAATTAAAACCTTAGACACTCTCGGTTATTATGTCCTGTTTTGTTACAATATTTACACGGTGCCTCACAATCCCTGGCAACGTGCCAGCTCTGGCTACAATTATAACATGTATCATTATTTCTATCTGTCCCCTTTCCTCCCTTGCTGGAAGGTTTCCATCCTTTTTTTGTCATTGTTTCTCTATCTCTTATGTATCTACAGTGATTCTGACCATGCCCTCCTATAGTATAGACAGTGGTCCTGACCATGCACTCATATAGTATAGACAGTGATCCTGAACATGATGTTCCATAGTATAGACAGTGATTCTGACCATGCTCTCCTATAGTATTGACAGTGATTCTGACCATGCTCTCCTATAGTATTGACAGTGATTCTGACCATGCTCTCCTATCGTATAGACAGTCATCCTGACCATGCTCTCCTATAGTATAGACAGTGATCCTGACCATAATCTCCTATAGTATAGACAGTGATCCTGACCATGCCCTCCTATAGTATAGACAATGATCCTGACCATGCCCTCCTATAGTATAGACAGTGATCCTGACCATTCTCTCCTATAGTATAGACAGTGATAATGACCATTCTCTCCTATAGTATAGACAGTGATCCTGACCATTCTCTCCTATAGTATAGACAGTGATCCTGACCATTCTCTCCTATAGTATAGACAGTGATCCTGACCATGCCCTCCTATAGTATAGACAGTGATCCTGATATTCTCTCCTATAGTATAGACAGTGATCCTGACCATGCCCGCCTATAGTATAGACAAATATCCTGACCATGCTCTCCTATAGTATAGACAGTGATCCTGCACATGCTGTCCTATAGTATAGACAGTGATCCTGACCATGCACTCCTATAGTATAGACAGTGATCCTGACCATGCTCTCCTATAGTATAGACAGTGATCCTGGCCATGCCCTCCTATAGTATAGACAAATATCCTGACCATGCTCACCTATAGTATAGACAGTGATCCTGACCATGCCCTCCTAACGTATAGACAGTGATCCTGATCATACTATCCTATGTATAGACAGTGATCCTGACCATACTCTCCTATAGTATTGACAGTGATCCTGATCATACTATCCTATGTATAGACAGTGATCCTGACCATGCTCTCCTATAGTATTGACAGTGATTCTGACCATGCTCTCCTATAGTATTGACAGTGATTCTGACCATGCTCTCCTATCGTATAGACAGTCATCCTGACCATGCTCTCCTATAGTATAGACAGTGATCCTGACCATGTTCTAATTTAGTATAGCCAGTGATCCTGACCATGCTCTCCTATAGTATAGACAGTGATCCTGACAATGCCATCTTATAGTATAGACAGTGATCCTGACCATGCAATCCTATAGTATAGATAGGGATCCCGACCATGCTCTCCTATAGTATTGACAGTGATCCTGACCATGCTCTAATAAAGTATAGACAGTGATCCTGATCATACTCTCCTATAGTATTGACAGTTATCCTGACCATGCTCTAATATAGTATAGACAGTGATCCTGATCATACTCTCATATAGTATAGACAGGGATCCTGACCATGCCGTCCTATAGTATAGACAGTGATCCTGCACATGCTGTCCTATAGTATAGGCAGTGATCCTGACCATGCCCTCCTATAGTATAGACAGTGATCCTGACCATGCTCTCCTATAGTATAGACAGTGATCCTGGCCATGCCCTCCTATAGTATAGACAAATATCCTGACCATGCTCACCTATAGTATAGACAGTGATCCTGACCATGCCCTCCTAATGTATAGACAGTGATCCTGATCATACTATCCTATGTATAGACAGTGATCCTGACCATGCTCTAATATAGTACAGACAGTGATCCTGACCATGTGTCAGAGCTGCTAGGAGTACTGGGTGGATGGAGTCAAGCGCAGAGAGCAGGTTTCAAGAACGTGGATTTATTTTCCAATACACAGGGAAAACGATCATGCCCTAAAACACATGGGCGCATGAAAAGACGAGTCCAAAAACACCGGACTAAACTGTTCCGAGAAAATAACAAAATCCACATTACAAATCCAACACCAACATAACAGAATACAAGCCCGCACAACAGCCAGCGGGCTACCTGCCCTTAAATAGCCTACCCACCAAACTAAACTCAAAACAGGTGCACCCAATCAGCCCAAACTAACAGAAACAAAAAGAAAATAATCGATGGCAGCTAGTAGGCCGGTGACGACGACCGCCGAGCGCCGCCCGAACAGGAAGAGGCACCATCCTCGGCGGGATTCGTGACAGTACCCCCCCTCTGACGCGCGGCTCCCGCAGCGCGCCAACCCCGGCCTCGAGGACAACCCGGAGGGCGAGGCGCAGGACAATCCGGGTGGCGACGGTGGAAATCAGCCGAGAGGGAAGGATCTAAAATGTCTCTCCCCGGTACCCAGCACCTCTCCTCCGGACCGTACCCCTCCCAGTCAACGAGGTACTGCAGGCCCCTCACCCGGCGTCTCGAGTCCAGAATAGCTCGTACAGCGTACGCCGGGGACCCCTCGATATCCAGAGGGGGCGGAGGGACCTCCGGTACCTCACCTTCCTGAAGGGGACCAGCTACCACCGGCCTGAGGAGAGACACATGAAAGGAGGGGTTAATGCGATAGTAAGAAGGGAGTTGTAATCTATAACACACCTCGTTTATCCTCCTCAGGACTTTAAATGGCCCCCCACACTGCGGCCCCAGCTTCCGGCAGGGCAGGCGGAGGGGCAGGTTTCGGGTCGAGAGCCAGACCCTGTCCCCTGGTGCGAACACAGGGGCCTCACTGCGGTGGCGGTCAGCGCTCCTCTTCTGCTGCTCACTGGCCTGCCTGAGAGAGGCCTGGACTGCCCGCCAGGTCTCTTTAGAGCGCTGTACCCACTCCTCCACCGCAGGAGCTTCGGTCTGGCTCTGATGCCACGGAGCCAGGACCGGCTGGTACCCCAATACGCATTCAAATGGCGACATGTTAGTTGAGGAGTGGCGGAGTGAGTTCTGGGCCAACTCCGCCCACGGGACGTACCTTGCCCATTCTCCTGGCCGGTCCTGGCAATACGACCTCAGAAACCTACCCACCTCCTGGTTCACTCTTTCCACCTGCCCATTACTTTCGGGGTGATTCCCAGAGGTAAGGCTGACCGAGACCCCCAGACGCTCCATAAACGCCCTCCATACCCGGGACGTGAACTGGGGACCTCGATCAGATACGATATCCTCCGGCACCCCGTAGTGCCGGAAGACGTGGGTAAATAGAGCCTCCGCAGTCTGTAGGGCCGTAGGGAGACCAGGCAATGGAAGGAGACGACAGGACTTAGAAAACCGATCCACAACGACCAAAACGGTAGTGTTTCCCTGAGACGGGGGAAGATCAGTCAGGAAATCTACCGATAAATGAGACCATGGCCGTTGTGGAACCGGGAGGGGTTGTAACTTTCCTCTAGGCAGGTGCCTAGGAGCCTTACTCTGTGCGCATACCGAGCAGGAAGAGACATAGAGTCTCACGTCCTTAGCCAAGGTGGGCCACCAGTATTTCCCCCTAAGACCCCGCACTGTCCTCTCAATCCCTGGATGACCCGAAGAAGGTAGTGTATGAGCCCACCGAATCAATCAATCACGAACACCAAGCGGTATGTACCTCAGGCCAGTAGGACACTGAGACGGCACAGGTTCTACCCTCAACGCCCGCTCGATGTCCGCGTCCAACTCCCATACCACCGGGGCCACCAGACACGAGGCTGGAAGAATGGGAGTCGGATCGATGGGCCGGTCATCCGTGTCATAGAGACGAGACAGCGCGTCGGCCTTAGTGTTGAGGGAACCTGGTCGGTAAGAGATCGTAAATCTAAAACGAGTAAAGAACATGGCCCACCTAGCTTGACGCGGATTCAGTCTCTTCGCCTCTCGGATATACTCCAGATTGCGGTGGTCAGTCCAGATGAGAAAAGGGTATTTAGCCCCCTCAAGCCAGTGTCTCCACACCTTCAGGGCTTTTACCATAGCTAGTAACTCCCGGTCCCCCACATCATAGTTCCGCTCCGCCGGCTCCAGCTTCTTAGAAAAGAAAGCACAGGGACGGAGCTTCGGTGGTGTGCCCGAGCGCTGTGATAGCACGGCTCCAACACCAGCCTCGGACGCATCCACCTCCACTATGAACGCTAACGAAGGGTCCGGATGCGCCAACACTGGAGCCTCAGTAAACCTTGCCTTCAACTGGTTGAAGGCTCCATCTGCCTCGGCCGACCACCGTAGACGCACCGGGCCCCCCTTCAGCAGTGAGGTAATGGGTGCCGCCACTTGGCCAAAACCCCGGATAAACCTCCGGTAGTAATTGGCAAACCCTAAAAACCGCTGCACCTCCTTTACCGTGGTTGGAGTCGGCCAATTACGCACGGCGTTAACGCGGTCACACTCCATCATCACCCCCGAGGTGGAAATGCGATAACCCAGGAAGGAAACGGCTGGTTTGGAGAACACACATTTCTCAGCCTTGACGTACAGGTCATGCTCCAGCAGTCGCCTAAGCACCCTGCGCACCAGGGAGACATGCGCGGCGCTTGTGGCAGAATAGATCAAGATGTCATCAATATATACTACCACACCCTGCCCCTGCAAGTCCCTGAGAATCTCATCTATAAAGGATTGGAAGACGGCTGGAGCATTCTTCAACCCATACGGCATGACGAGGTCCTCATAGTGGCCTGATGTGGTACTAAACGCTGTTTTCCACTCGTCTCCTCCCCGAATACGCACCAGATTATACGCGCTCCTGAGGTCCAGTTTTGTGAAAAAACGTGCTCTGTGGAATGATTCCATCGCCGTAGCGATGAGAGGTAGTGGATAACTAAATCCCACTGTGATTGAATTTAGACCTCGATAATCAATGCACGGAGGCAGTCCTCCCTCCTTTTTTCTCACAAAAAAGAAACTCGAGGAGGCGGGTGACATGGAGGGCCGAATGAACCCTTGTCCCAGAGCTTCCGTGACATATGTCTCCATAGCCAACGTCTCCTCCTGTGACAATGGGTACACGTGACTCCTGGGAAGTGCAGCGTTCTCCTGGAGGTTTATCACGCAATCCCACCGTCGATGAGGTGGTAATTTAGTCGCTTCTTTCTTACTAAAAGCGATAGCCAAATCGGCATATTCTGGGGGAATGCGCACAGTGGAAACCTGGTCTGGACTCTCCACCGATGTGGCACCGATGGAAACTCCCACACACCTACCTGAACACTCATCTGACCACCCCTGAAGAGCTCCCTGTCGCCAGGAAATGAGGGGATTGTGAATGGCTAGCCAGGGAACCCCCAACACCACTGGAAACCCAGGTGAATCGATAAGGTAAAAGCTGATCTGCTCCCTATGATCCCCCTGGGTTACCATGTCCAGCGGAATCGTGGCCTCCCTGACCAACCCTGATCCTAACGGTCGGCTATCTAGGGAGTGCACGGGAAAAGGTGGGTCTATCTGCACCAGCGGAATACCCAACTTACGGGCGAGTCCGCGATCCATAAAACTCCCAGCTGCGCCTGAATCGACTAGCGCCTTATGCTGAAGAGAGGGGAAAAACGCAGGGAAAAAATAACCAAAAACATGTGACCAACAGGGAGCTCTGGGTGAGTCTTGTGCCTACTCACCTGGGGTGGCCGAGGAGTATTCCGCCTGCCATCCCGACTCCCAGATGGACTCCTCCAGCACCGGTCCGAAGTGTGTCCTCTCCGGCCACAGTAGGTGCAAGAAGAGCCACCTCCTCCGGTCCCCCTAGATGCAGCTCCTCCCAACTCCATCGGAGTTGGAGCGGGAGGGCTGGGAGGTGGAATGGACAGGACCCCCTCTGAACGCCCGCGGGCAGCTAGCAAGTTATCTAGTCGGATCGACATGTCTATCAGTTCATCGAGGGAGAGTGTGGTGTCCCGACAAGCTAGCTCCCGACGGACGTCCTCCCGGAGGCTGCAACGGTAATGGTCTATTAAGGCCCTGTCATTCCACCCCGCACCAGCAGCCAAGGTCCGGAACTCTAAAGCAAACTCCTGGGCGCTCCTCGTCTCCTGTCTGAGGTGGAACAGACGCTCACCCGCCGCTCGGCCCTCTGGTGGGTGGTCGAACACAGCCCGAAACCGGCGGGTGAACTCCGCGTAATGGTCCCGAGCCGAGTCTGGGCTGTTCCAGACTGCGTTAGCCCAGTCCAGGGCCCTCCCCGACAAACAGGAGACAAGGAGGCTTACACTCTCCTCACCCGAGGGAGTCGGACGCACGGTAGCCAGGTAAAGCTCAAGCTGGAGCAGAAATCCCTGGCAACCAGCCGCTGCTCCATCGTACACCCTCGGGGGGGTGAGACGCAATGTGCTGGTCCCAGCCGATGACCCTGTAGGAGTGGGTTGTGTCGTCTGCAGGGGAGCTGAAGGGGCCGTCGGGAGACCACTCCTCTCCCATCGTTCCATCCTCTCCATCATCTGGTCCATCGCTGACCCGATACGATGAAGGACAGCTGTATGATGATGGACACGCTCCTCCATAGTTGGGAGAGGGGTGGTCGCTGCTCCTGCTGACTCCATATGGTGGTGCGGGCTTCTGTCAGAGCTGCTAGGAGTACTGGGTGGATGGAGTCAAGCGCAGAGAGCAGGTTTCAAGAACGTGGATTTATTTTCCAATACACAGGGAAAACGATCATGCCCTAAAACACATGGGCGCATGAAAAGACGAGTCCAAAAACACCGGACTAAACTGTTCCGAGAAAATAACAAAATCCACATTACAAATCCAACACCAACATAACAGAATACAAGCCCGCACAACAGCCAGCGGGCTACCTGCCCTTAAATAGCTTACCCACCAAACTAAACTCAAAACAGGTGCACCCAATCAGCCCAAACTAACAGAAACAAAAAGAAAAGAATCGATGGCAGCTAGTAGGCCGGTGACGACGACCGCCGAGCGCCGCCCGAACAGGAAGAGGCACCATCCTCGGCGGGATTCGTGACACCATGCTCTCCTATAGTATAGACAGTGATCCTGATCATACTATCCTATAGTATAGACAGTGATCCTGACCATGCCCTCCTATAGTATAGACAGTGATCCTGACCATGCTCTAATTTAGTATAGCCAGTGATCCTGACCATGCTCTCCTATAGTATAGACAGTGATCCTGACCATGTTCTAATTTAGTATAGCCAGTGATCCTGACCATGCTCTCCTATAGTATAGACAGTGATCCTGACAATGCCATCCTATAGTATAGACAGTGATCCTGACCATGCAATCCTATAGTATAGATAGGGATCCCGACCATGCTCTCCTATAGTATTGACAGTGATCCTGACCATGCTCTAATATAGTATAGACAGTGATCCTGATCATACTCTCCTATAGTATTGACAGTTATCCTGACCATGCCCTCCTATATTATAGACAGTGATCCTCAACATGGTCTCCTATAGTATAGACAGTGATCCTGACCATGCCCTCCTATAGTATAGACAGTGATCCTGACCATGCTCTAATATAGTACAGACAGTGATCCTGACCATGCTCTCCTATAGTATAGACAGTGATCCTGATCATACTATCCTATAGTATAGACAGTGGTCCTGACCATGCCCTCCTATAGTATAGACAGTGATCCTGACCATGCTCTAATTTAGTATAGCCAGTGATCCTGACCATGCTCTAATATAGTACAGACAGTGATCCTGACCATGCTCTCCTATAGTATAGACAGTGATCCTGATCATACTATCCTATAGTATAGACAGTGATCCTGACCATGCCCTCCTATAGTATTGACAGTTATCCTGACCATGCTCTAATATAGTATAGACAGTGATCCTGATCATACTCTCATATAGTATAGACAGGGATCCTGACCATGCCCTCCTATAGTATAGACAGTGATCCTGCACATGCTGTCCTATAGTATAGACAGTGATCCTGACCATGCTCTAATTTAGTATAGACAGTGATCCTGATCATACTCTCCTATAGTATTGACAGTTATCCTGACCATGCTCTAATATAGTATAGACAGTGATCCTGATCATACTCTCATATAGTATAGACAGGGATCCTGACCATGCCCTCCTATAGTATAGACAGTGATCCTGCACATGCTGTCCTATAGTATAGACAGTGATCCTGACCATGCCCTCCTATAGTATAGACAGTGATCCTGACCATGCTCTCCTATAGTATAGACAGTGATCCTGGCCATGCCCTCCTATAGTATAGACAAATATCCTGACCATGCTCACCTATAGTATAGACAGTGATCCTGACCATGCCCTCCTAATGTATAGACAGTGATCCTGATCATACTATCCTATGTATAGACAGTGATCCTGACCATACTCTCCTATAGTATTGACAGTGATCCTGATCATACTGTCCTATGTATAGACAGTGATCCTGACCATGCTCTAATATAGTACAGACAGTGATCCTGACCATGCTCTCCTATAGTATAGACAGTGATCCTGATCATACTATCCTATAGTATAGACAGTGATCCTGACCATGCCCTCCTAATGTATAGACAGTGATCCTGATCATACTATCCTATGTATAGACAGTGATCCTGACCATACTCTCCTATAGTATTGACAGTGATCCTGATCATACTATCCTATGTATAGACAGTGATCCTGACCATGCTCTAATATAGTACAGACAGTGATCCTGACCATGTGTCAGAGCTGCTAGGAGTACTGGGTGGATGGAGTCAAGCGCAGAGAGCAGGTTTCAAGAACGTGGATTTATTTTCCAATACACAGGGAAAACGATCATGCCCTAAAACACATGGGCGCATGAAAAGACGAGTCCAAAAACACCGGACTAAACTGTTCCGAGAAAATAACAAAATCCACATTACAAATCCAACACCAACATAACAGAATACAAGCCCGCACAACAGCCAGCGGGCTACCTGCCCTTAAATAGCCTACCCACCAAACTAAACTCAAAACAGGTGCACCCAATCAGCCCAAACTAACAGAAACAAAAAGAAAATAATCGATGGCAGCTAGTAGGCCGGTGACGACGACCGTCGAGCGCCGCCCGAACAGGAAGAGGCACCATCCTCGGCGGGATTCGTGACACCATGCTCTCCTATAGTATAGACAGTGATCCTGATCATACTATCCTATAGTATAGACAGTGATACTCAACATGGTCTCCTATAGTATAGACAGTGATCCTGACCATGCCCTCCTATAGTATAGACAGTGATCCTGACCATACTCTCCTGTAGTATAGACAGTGATCCTGACCATAACCTCCTATAGTATAGACAAATATCCTGACCATGCTCTCCTATAGTATAGACAGTGATCCTTACCAAGCACTCCTATAGTATAGACATTGATCCTCACAATGCTCTCCTAAAGTATAGACAGTGATCCTGACCATGCTCTCCTATAGTATTGACAGTTATCCTGAACATGCTGTCCTAAAGTATAGACAGTGATCCTGAACATGCTGTCCTATAGTATAGACAGTGATCCTGACCATGCTCTAATATAGTATAGACAGTGATCCTGATCATACTCTCATATAGTATAGACAGGGATCCTGACCATGCCCTCCTATAGTATAGACAGTTATCCTGCACATGCTGTCCTATAGTATAGACAGTGATCCTGAACATGCTGTCCTATAGTATAGACAGTGATCCTGACCATGCTCTAATATAGTACAGACAGTGATCCTGACCATGCCCTCCTATAGTATAGACAGTGATCCTGACCATGCTCTAATATAGTATAGACAGTGATCCTGATCATGCTGTCCTATAGTATAGACAGTGATCCTGACCATGCTATCCTATAGTATAGATAGTGATACTAACCATGCCCTCCTATAGTAGACAGTGATCCTGACCATGCTGTCCTATAGTATAGACAGTGATCCTGACCATTCTGTCCTATAGTATAGACAGTGATCCTGGCCATGCTCTAATATAGTACAGACAGTGATCCTGACCGTACTCTCCTGTAGTATAGACAGTGATCCTGATCATGATCTCCTATAGTATAGACAGTGATCCTGACCATGCCCTCCTATAGTATAGACAGTGATCCTGACCATGCCCTCCTATAGTATAGACAGTGATCCTGACCATGCCCTCCTATAGTATAGACAGTGATCCTGACCATGCCCTCCTATAGTATAGACAGTGATCCTGACATTACTCTCCTATAGTATAGACAGTGATCCTGACATTACTCTCCTATAGTATAGACAGTGATCCTGACCATGCCCTCCTATAGTATAGACAGTGATCCTGACCATGCAATCCTATAGTATAGATAGGGATCCCGACCATGCTCTCCTATAGTATTGACAGTGATCCTGACCATGCTCTAATATAGTATAGACAGTGATCCTGATCATACTCTCCTATAGGTTTGACAGTTATTCTGACCATGCTCTAATATAGTATAGACAGTGATCCTGATCATACTCTCCTATAGTATTGACAGTTATTCTGACCATGCTCTAATATAGTATAGACAGTGATCCTGACCATGCCCTCCTATATTATAGACAGTGATCCTGAACATGCTGTCCTATAGTATAGACAGTGGTCCTGACCATGCACTCATATAGTATAGACAGTGATCCTGAACATGATGTCCCATAGTATAGACAGTGATTCTGACCATGATCTCCTATAGTATAGACAGTGATCCTGATCATACTCTCCTATAGTATTGACAGTGATTCTGACCATGCTCTCCTATAGTATTGACAGTTATTCTGACCATGCTCTCCTATCGTATAGACAGTGATCCTCAACATGGTCTCCTATAGTATAGACAGTGATCCTGACCATGCCCTCCTATAGTATAGACAGTGATCCTGACCATACTCTCCTGTAGTATAGACAGTGATCCTGACCATAACCTCCTATAGTATAGACAGTGATCTTGACCATACTCTCCTATAGTATAGACAGTGATCCTGACCATTCTCTCCTATAGTATAGACAGTGATCCTGAACATGCTGTCCTATAGTATAGACAGTGATCCTGACCATGCTCTAATATAGTATAGACAGTGATCCTGATCATACTCTCATATAGTATAGACAGGGATCCTGACCATGCCCTCCTATAGTATTATTTTTATTTATTTTTTAACCTTTATTTAACCAGGTAGGCAAATTGAGAACACGTTCTCATTTACAATTGCGACCTGGCCAAGATAAAGCAAAGCAGTTCGACACATACAACAACACAGAGTTACACATGGAATAAACAAACATATAGTCAATAATACAGTGAAAAAAAATAAGTCTATATACAATGTGAGCAAGTGAGGTGAGATAAGGGAGGTGAAGGCAAACAAATATATGTATAAATAAATAAAAATATAAAAGGCCATGGAGGCGAAGTGAGTACAACACAGCAAGTAAAATAAAAACTAAAAAAACACTGGAATGGTTGGTTTGCAGTGGAAGAAAGTGCAAAGTAGAGACAGAAATAATGGGGTGCAAAGGAGCAAAATAAATTAATAAATAAATACAGTAGGTAAAGAGGTAGTTGTTTGGGCTAAATTGTAGATGGGTTATGTACAGGTGCAGTAATCTATGAGCTGCTCTGACAGCTGGTGCTTAAAGCTAGTGAGGGAGATAGGTGTTTCCAGTTTCAGAGATTTTTGTAGTTCGTTCCAGTCATTGGCAGCAGAGAACTGGAAGGAGAGGCGTCCAAAGGAAGAATTGGTTTTGGGGGTGACTAGAGAGATATACCTGCTGGAGCGCGTGCTACAGGTAGGTGCTGCTATGGTGACCAGCGAGCTGAGATAAGGGGGGACTTTACCTAGCAGGGTCTTGTAGATGACCTGGAACCAGTGGGTTTGGCGACGAGTATGAAGCGAGGGCCAGCCAACGAGAGTGTACAGGTCGCAGTGGTGGGTAGTATATGGGGCTTTGGTGACAAAACGGATGGCACTGTGATAGACTGCATCCAATTTATTGAGTAGGGTTTTGGAGGCTATTTTGTAAATGACATCACCGAAGTCGAGGATTGGTAGGATGGTCAGTTTTACAAGGGTATGTTTGGCAGCATGAGTAAAGGATGCTTTGTTGCGGAATAGGAAGCCAATTCTAGATTTGACTTTGGATTGGAGATGTTTGATGTGAGTCTGGAAGGAGAGTTTACAGTCTAACCAGACACCTAGGTATTTGTAGTTGTCCACATATTCTAAGTCAGAGCCGTCCAAAGTAGTGATGTTGGACAGGCGGGCAGGAGCAGGCAGCGATCGGTTGAAGAGCATGCATTTGGTTTTACTTGTATTTAAGAGCAGTTGGAGGCCACGGAAGGAGAGTTGTATGGCATTGAAGCTCGCCTGGAGGGTTGCTAACACAGTGTCAAAAGAAGGGCCAGAAGTATACAGAATAGTGTCGTCTGCGTAGAGGTGGATCAGAGAATCACCAGCAGCAAGAGCGACAACATTGATGTAAACAGAGAAGAGAGTCGGTCCAAGAATTGAACCCTGTGGCACCCCCATAGAGACTGCCAGAGGCCCGGACAACAGACCCTCCGATTTGACACACTGAACTCGATCAGAGAAGTAGTTGGTGAACCAGGCGAGGCAATCATTAGAGAAACCAAGGCTGTCGAGTCTGCCAATGAGGATGTGGTGATTGACAGAGTCAAAGGCCTTGGCCAGGTCAATGAATACGGCTGCACAGTATTGTTTCCTATCGATGGCGGTTACGATATCGTTTATGACCTTGAGCGTGGCTGAGGTGCACCCATGACCAGCTCTGAAACCAGATTGCATAGCGGAGAAGGTGTGGTGGGATTCGAAATGGTCGGTAATCTGTTTGTTGACTTGGCTTTCGAAGACCTTAGAAAGGCAGGGTAGGATAGATATAGGTCTGTAGCAGTTAGGGTCAAGGGTGTCCCCCCCTTTGAAGAGGGGGATAACCGCAGCTGCTTTCCAATCTTTGGGGATCTCAGACGACACGAAAGAGAGGTTGAAGAGGCTAGTAATAGGGGTGGCAACAATTTCAGCAGATAGTTTTAGAAAGAAAGGGTCCAGATTATCTAGCCCGGCTGATTTGTAAGGGTCCAGATTTTGCAGCTCATTTAGAACATCAGCTGACTGTATTTGGGAGAAAGAGAAATGGGGAAGGCTTGGGCGAGTAGCAGAGGGGAGGGCAGTGCTGTTGTCCGGGGTAGGGGTAGCCAGGTGGAAAGCATGGCCAGCCGTAGAAAAATGCTTATTGAAATTCTCAATTATAGTGGATTTGTCGGTGGTGACAGTGTTTCCTATCTTCAGAGCGGTTGGAAGCTGGGAGGAGGTGTTCTTATTCTCCATGGACTTTACGGTGTCCCAGAACTTTTTTGAATTTGTGTTGCAGGAAGCAAATTTCTGCTTGAAAAAGCTAGCCTTGGCTGTTCTAACTGCCTGTGTATATTGGTTTCTGGCTTCCCTGAAAAGTTGCATATCACGGGGGCTGTTCGATGCTAATGCAGAACGCCATAGGATGTTTTTCTGTTGGTTAAGGGCAGTCAGGTCAGGAGAGAACCAAGGGCTATATCTGTTCCTGGTTCTAAATTTCTTGAATGGGGCATGCTTATTCAAGATGGTGAGGAAGGCATTTTTAAAAAATGACCAGGCATCCTCTACTGACGGGATGAGATCAATATCCTTCCAGGATACCCCGGCCAGGTCGATTAGAAAGGCCTGCTCGCTGAAGTGTTTCAGGGAGCGTTTGACAGTGATGAGTGGAGGTCGTTTGACCGCTGACCCATTACGGATGCAGGCAATGAGGCAGTGATCGCTGAGATCTTGGTTGAAAACAGCAGAGGTGTATTTGGAGGGCAAGTTTGTTAGGATGATATCTATGAGTATAGACAGTGATCCTGCACATGCTGTCCTATAGTATAGACAGTGATCCTGAACATGCTGTCCTATAGTATAGACAGTGATCCTGACCATGCTCTAATATAGTACAGACAGTGATCCTGACCATGCCCTCCTATAGTATAGACAGTGATCCTGACCATGCTCTAATATAGTATAGACAGTGATCCTGACCATGCTCTAATATAGTATAGACAGTGATCCTGATCATACTCTCATATAGTATAGACAGGGATCCTGACCATGCCCTCCTATAGTATAGACAGTGATCCTGCACATGCTGTCCTATAGTATAGACAGTGATCCTGACCATGCCCTCCTATAGTATAGACAGTGATCCTGACCATGCTCTAATTTAGTATAGACAGTGATCCTGATCATACTCTCCTATAGTATTGACAGTTATCCTGACCATGCTCTAATATAGTATAGACAGTGATCCTGATCATACTCTCATATAGTATAGACAGGGATCCTGACCATGCCCTCCTATAGTATAGACAGTGATCCTGCACATGCTGTCCTATAGTATAGACAGTGATCCTGACCATGCCCTCCTATAGTATAGACAGTGATCCTGACCATGCTCTCCTATAGTATAGACAGTGATCCTGGCCATGCCCTCCTATAGTATAGACAAATATCCTGACCATGCTCACCTATAGTATAGACAGTGATCCTGACCATGCCCTCCTAATGTATAGACAGTGATCCTGATCATACTATCCTATGTATAGACAGTGATCCTGACCATACTCTCCTATAGTATTGACAGTGATCCTGATCATACTGTCCTATGTATAGACAGTGATCCTGACCATGCTCTAATATAGTACAGACAGTTATCCTGACCATGCTCTCCTATAGTATAGACAGTGATCCTGATCATACTATCCTATAGTATAGACAGTGATCCTGACCATGCCCTCCTAATGTATAGACAGTGATCCTGATCATACTATCCTATGTATAGACAGTGATCCTGACCATACTCTCCTATAGTATTGACAGTGATCCTGATCATACTATCCTATGTATAGACAGTGATCCTGACCATGCTCTAATATAGTACAGACAGTGATCCTGACCATGTGTCAGAGCTGCTAGGAGTACTGGGTGGATGGAGTCAAGCGCAGAGAGCAGGTTTCAAGAACGTGGATTTATTTTCCAATACACAGGGAAAACGATCATGCCCTAAAACACATGGGCGCATGAAAAGACGAGTCCAAAAACACCGGACTAAACAGTTCCGAGAAAATAACAAAATCCACATTACAAATCCAACACCAACATAACAGAATACAAGCCCGCACAACAGCCAGCGGGCTACCTGCCCTTAAATAGCTTACCCACCAAACTAAACTCAAAACAGGTGCACCCAAT
Source organism: Salvelinus alpinus (assembly GCF_045679555.1). Classification (NCBI taxonomy): domain Eukaryota; kingdom Metazoa; phylum Chordata; class Actinopteri; order Salmoniformes; family Salmonidae; genus Salvelinus; species Salvelinus alpinus. The sequence continues at coordinate 4,596,240 of NC_092120.1, read as the reverse complement.
CAGCCCAAACTAACAGAAACAAAAAGAAAAGAATCGATGGCAGCTAGTAGGCCGGTGACGACGACCGTCGAGCGCCGCCCGAACAGGAAGAGGCACCATCCTCGGCGGGATTCGTGACACCATGCTCTCCTATAGTATAGACAGTGATCCTGATCATACTATCCTATAGTATAGACAGTGATCCTCAACATGGTCTCCTATAGTATAGACAGTGATCCTGACCATGCCCTCCTATAGTATAGACAGTGATCCTGACCATACTCTCCTGTAGTATAGACAGTGATCCTGACCATAACCTCCTATAGTATAGACAAATATCCTGACCATGCTCTCCTATAGTATAGACATTGATCCTCACAATGCTCTCCTAAAGTATAGACAGTGATCCTGACCATGCTCTCCTATAGTATTGACAGTTATCCTGAACATGCTGTCCTAAAGTATAGACAGTGATCCTGAACATGCTGTCCTATAGTATAGACAGTGATCCTGACCATGCTCTAATATAGTATAGACAGTGATCCTGATCATACTCTCATATAGTATAGACAGGGATCCTGACCATGCCCTCCTATAGTATAGACAGTTATCCTGCACATGCTGTCCTATAGTATAGACAGTGATCCTGAACATGCTGTCCTATAGTATAGACAGTGATCCTGACCATGCTCTAATATAGTACAGACAGTGATCCTGACCATGCCCTCCTATAGTATAGACAGTGATCCTGACCATGCTCTAATATAGTATAGACAGTGATCCTGATCATGCTGTCCTATAGTATAGACAGTGATCCTGACCATGCTATCCTATAGTATAGATAGTGATACTAACCATGCCCTCCTATAGTATAGACATTGATCCTGACCATGCTCTAATTTAGTATAGCCAGTGATCCTGACCATGCCCTCCTATAGTAGACAGTGATCCTGACCATGCTGTCCTATAGTATAGACAGTGATCCTGACCATGCTGTCCTATAGTATAGACAGTGATCCTGGCCATGCTCTAATATAGTACAGACAGTGATCCTGACCGTACTCTCCTGTAGTATAGACAGTGATCCTGATCATGATCTCCTATAGTATAGACAGTGATCCTGACCATGCCCTCCTATAGTATAGACAGTGATCCTGACCATGCCCTCCTATAGTATAGACAGTGATCCTGACCATGCCCTCCTATAGTATAGACAGTGATCCTGACCATGCCCTCCTATAGTATAGACAGTGATCCTGACATTACTCTCCTATAGTATAGACAGTGATCCTGACATTACTCTCCTATAGTATAGACAGTGATCCTGACCATGCCCTCCTATAGTATAGACAGTGATCCTGACCATGCAATCCTATAGTATAGATAGGGATCCCGACCATGCTCTCCTATAGTATTGACAGTGATCCTGACCATGCCCTCCTATAGTATAGACAGTGATCCTGACCATACTCTCCTGTAGTATAGACAGTGATCCTGACCATAACCTCCTATAGTATAGACAGGGATCTTGACCATACTCTCCTATAGTATTGACAGTGATCCTGACCATTCTCTCCTATAGTATAGACAGTGATCCTGATCATACTCTCCTATAGTATTGACAGTTATTCTGACCATGCTCTAATATAGTATAGACAGTGATCCTGACCATGCCCTCCTATATTATAGACAGTGATCCTGAACATGCTGTCCTATAGTATAGACAGTGGTCCTGACCATGCACTCATATAGTATAGACAGTGATCCTGAACATGATGTCCCATAGTATAGACAGTGATTCTGACCATGATCTCCTATAGTATAGACAGTGATCCTGATCATACTCTCCTATAGTATTGACAGTGATTCTGACCATGCTCTCCTATAGTATTGACAGTTATTCTGACCATGCTCTCCTATCGTATAGACAGTGATCCTCAACATGGTCTCCTATAGTATAGACAGTGATCCTGACCATGCCCTCCTATAGTATAGACAGTGATCCTGACCATACTCTCCTGTAGTATAGACAGTGATCCTGACCATAACCTCCTATAGTATAGACAGGGATCTTGACCATACTCTCCTATAGTATTGACAGTGATCCTGACCATTCTCTCCTATAGTATAGACAGTGATCCTGAACATGCTGTCCTATAGTATAGACAGTGATCCTGACCATGCTCTAATATAGTATAGACAGTGATCCTGATCATACTCTCATATAGTATAGACAGGGATCCTGACCATGCCCTCCTATAGTATAGACAGTGATCCTGCACATGCTGTCCTATAGTATAGACAGTGATCCTGAACATGCTGTCCTATAGTATAGACAGTGATCCTGACCATGCTCTAATATAGTACAGACAGTGATCCTGACCATGCCCTCCTATACTATAGACAGTGATCCTGACCATGCTCTAATATAGTATAGACAGTGATCCTGACCATGCTCTAATATAGTATAGACAGTGATCCTGACCATGCTATCCTATAGTATAGACAGTGATCCTGACCATGCCCTCCTATAGTATAGACAGTGATCCTGACCATGCTATCCTATAGTATAGACAGTGATCCTGACCATAACCTCCTATAGTATAGATACTCAACATGGTCTCCTATAGTATAGACAGTGATCCTCAACATGGTCTCCTATAGTATAGACAGTGATCCTGACCATGCCCTCCTATAGTATAGACAGTGATCCTGACCATACTCTCCTGTAGTATAGACAGTGATCCTGACCATACTCTCCTATAGTATAGACAGTGATCCTGACCATAACCTCCTTTAGTATAGACAGTGATCCTGACCATGCCCTCCTATAGTATAGACAGTGATCCTGACCATGCCCTCCTATAGTATAGACAGTGATCCTGACCATTCTCTCCTATAGTATAGACAGTGATCCTGACCATTCTCTCCTATAGTATAGACAGTGATCCTGACCATTCTCTCCTATAGCATAGACAGTGATCCTGACCATGCCCTCCTATAGTATAGACAGTGATCCTGACCATTCTCTCCTATAGTATAGACAGTGATCCTGACCATTCTCTCCTATAGTATAGACAGTGATCCTGACCATGCCCTCCTATAGTATAGACAGTGATCCTGACCATGCCCTCCTATAGTATAGACAGTGATCCTGACCATGCCCTCCTATAGTATAGACAGTGATCCTGACCATGCCCTCCTATAGTATAGACAGTGATCCTGACCATGCCCTCCTATAGTATAGACAGTGATCCTGACCATTCTCTCCTATAGTATAGACAGTGATCCTGACCATTCTCTCCTATAGTATAGACAGTGATCCTGACCATGCCCTCCTATAGTATAGACAGTGATCCTGACCATTCTCTCCTATAGTATAGACAGTGATCCTGACCATTCTCTCCTATAGTATAGACAGTGATCCTGACCATTCTCTCCTATAGTATAGACAGTGATCCTGACCATTCTCTCCTATAGTATAGACAGTGATCCTGACCATGCTCTAATATAGTATAGACAGTGATCCTGATCATACTCTCATATAGTATAGACAGGGATCCTGACCATGCCCTCCTATAGTATAGACAGTGATCCTGCACATGCTGTCCTATAGTACAGACAGTGATCCTGAACATGCTGTCCTATAGTATAGACAGTGATCCTGACCATGCTCTAATATAGTATAGACAGTGATCCTGATCATACTCTCATATAGTATAGACAGGGATCCTGACTATGCCCTCCTATAGTATAGACAGTTATCCTGCACATGCTGTCCTATAGTATAGACAGTGATCCTGAACATGCTGTCCTATAGTATAGACAGTGATCCTGACCATGCTCTAATATAGTACAGACAGTGATCCTGACCATGCCCTCCTATAGTATAGACAGTGATCCTGACCATGCTCTAATATAGTATAGACAGTGATCCTGACCATGCTATCCTATAGTATAGACAGTGATACTAACCATGCCCTCCTATAGTATAGACATTGATCCTGACCATGCTCTAATTTAGTATAGCCAGTGATCCTGACCATGCCCTCCTATAGTAGACAGTGATCCTGACCATGCTGTCCTATAGTATAGACAGTGATCCTGACCATGCTCTAATATAGTATAGACAGTGATCCTGACCATGCTATCCTATAGTATAGACAGTGATCCTGACCATGCCCTCCTATAGTATAGACAGTGATCCTGACCATGCTATCCTATAGTATAGACAGTGATCCTGACCATAACCTCCTATAGTATAGATACTCAACATGGTCTCCTATAGTATAGACAGTGATCCTCAACATGGTCTCCTATAGTATAGACAGTGATCCTGACCATGCCCTCCTATAGTATAGACAGTGATCCTGACCATACTCTCCTGTAGTATAGACAGTGATCCTGACCATACTCTCCTATAGTATAGACAGTGATCCTGACCATAACCTCCTTTAGTATAGACAGTGATCCTGACCATGCCCTCCTATAGTATAGACAGTGATCCTGACCATGCCCTCCTATAGTATAGACAGTGATCCTGACCATTCTCTCCTATAGTATAGACAGTGATCCTGACCATTCTCTCCTATAGTATAGACAGTGATCCTGACCATTCTCTCCTATAGCATAGACAGTGATCCTGACCATGCCCTCCTATAGTATAGACAGTGATCCTGACCATTCTCTCCTATAGTATAGACAGTGATCCTGACCATTCTCTCCTATAGTATAGACAGTGATCCTGACCATGCCCTCCTATAGTATAGACAGTGATCCTGACCATGCCCTCCTATAGTATAGACAGTGATCCTGACCATGCCCTCCTATAGTATAGACAGTGATCCTGACCATGCCCTCCTATAGTATAGACAGTGATCCTGACCATGCCCTCCTATAGTATAGACAGTGATCCTGACCATTCTCTCCTATAGTATAGACAGTGATCCTGACCATTCTCTCCTATAGTATAGACAGTGATCCTGACCATGCCCTCCTATAGTATAGACAGTGATCCTGACCATTCTCTCCTATAGTATAGACAGTGATCCTGACCATTCTCTCCTATAGTATAGACAGTGATCCTGACCATTCTCTCCTATAGTATAGACAAATATCCTGACCATGCTCTCCTATAGTATAGACAGTGATCCTGACCATGCTCTAATATAGTATAGACAGTGATCCTGATCATACTCTCATATAGTATAGACAGGGATCCTGACCATGCCCTCCTATAGTATAGACAGTGATCCTGCACATGCTGTCCTATAGTACAGACAGTGATCCTGAACATGCTGTCCTATAGTATAGACAGTGATCCTGACCATGCTCTAATATAGTATAGACAGTGATCCTGATCATACTCTCATATAGTATAGACAGGGATCCTGACTATGCCCTCCTATAGTATAGACAGTTATCCTGCACATGCTGTCCTATAGTATAGACAGTGATCCTGAACATGCTGTCCTATAGTATAGACAGTGATCCTGACCATGCTCTAATATAGTACAGACAGTGATCCTGACCATGCCCTCCTATAGTATAGACAGTGATCCTGACCATGCTCTAATATAGTATAGACAGTGATTCTGACCATGCTATCCTATAGTATAGACAGTGATACTAACCATGCCCTCCTATAGTATAGACATTGATCCTGACCATGCTCTAATTTAGTATAGCCAGTGATCCTGACCATGCCCTCCTATAGTAGACAGTGATCCTGACCATGCTGTCCTATAGTATAGACAGTGATCCTGACCATGCTCTCCTATAGTATTGACAGTTATCCTGAACATGCTGTCCTAAAGTATAGACAGTGATCCTCAACATGGTCTCCTATAGTATAGACAGTCATCCTGACCATGCTCTCCTATAGTATAGACAGTGATCCTGACCATAACCTCCTATAGTATAGACAGTGATCCTCAACATGGTCTCCTATAGTATAGACAGTGATCCTCAACATGGTCTCCTATAGTATAGACAGTGATCCTGACCATGCCCTCCTATAGTATAGACAGTGATCCTGACCATACTCTCCTATAGTATAGACAGTGATCCTGACCATAACCTCCTATAGTATAGACAGTGATCCTGACCATTCTCTTCTATAGTATAGACAGTGATCCTGACCATGCCCTCCTATAGTATAGACAGTGATCCTCAACATGGTCTCCTATAGTATAGACAGTGATCCTCAACATGGTCTCCTATAGTATAGACAGTGATCCTGACCATGCCCTCCTATAGTATAGACAGTGATCCTGACCATAACCTCCTATAGTATAGACATTGATCCTGACCATACTCTCCTATAGTATAGACAGTGATCCTGACCATTCTCTCCTATAGTATAGACAGTGATCCTGACCATGCCCTCCTATAGTATAGACAGTGATCCTGACCATTCTCTCCTATAGTATAGACAGTGATCCTGATCATACTCTCCTATAGTATTGACAGTGATTCTGACCATGCTCTCCTATAGTATTGACAGTGATTCTGACCATGCTCTCCTATCGTATAGACAGTCATCCTGACCATGCACTCATATTGTATAGACAGTGATCCTGAACATGTTGTCCTATAGTATAGACAGTGATCCTGACCATGCTCTCCTATAGTATAGACAGTGATCCTGATCATACTCTCCTATAGTATTGACAGTGATTCTGACCATGCTCTCCTATAGTATTGACAGTGATTCTGACCATGCTCTCCTATCGTATAGACAGTGATCCTGACCATGCTCTCCTATAGCACAGACAGGGATCCTGACTATACTCTCCTATAGTATAGACAGTGATCCTGGCCATGCTCTCCTATAGCACAGACAGTGAACCTGATCATGCTCTCCTATAGTATAGACAGTGATCCTGACCATGCTCTCATATAGTATAGACAGTGATCCTGGCCATGCTCTCCTATAGCACAGACAGGGATCCTGACCATACTCTCCTATAGTATAGACAGTGATCCTGACCATGCTCTCCTATAGTATAGGCAGTGATCCTGATCATACTCTCATATAGTATAGACAGTGATTCTGACCATGCTCTCCTATGGTATAGACAGTGATCCTGACCATGCTCTCCTATAGTATAGACAGTGATCCTGACCATGCTGTCCTATAGTATAGACAGTGATCCTGACCATGCCCGCCTATAGTATAGACAGTGATCCTGACCATGCCCTCCTATAGTATAGACAGTGATCCTGACCATGCTCTTTTATAGTATAGACAGTGATCCTGGCCATGCTTCAATATAGTACAGACAATGATCCTCACCATACTCTCCTATAGTATAGACAGTGATCCTGATCATGATCTCCTATAGTGTAGACAGTGATCCTGAACATGCTGTTCTATAGTATAGACAGTGATCCTGAACATGCTGTCATATAGTATAGACAGTGATCCTGACCATTCCCTCGTATAGTATATAGACAGTGATCCTGAACATCCCCTCCTATAGTATAGACAGTGATCCTGACCATGCCCTCCTATATTATAGACAGGGATCCTGACCATGCCCTCCTATAGTATAGACAGGGATCCTGACCATGCTCTCCTAAAGTATAGACAGTGATCCTCACCATGCTCTCCTATAGCATAGACAGTGATCCTGACCATGCCCTCCTATAGTATAGACAGTGATCCTGACCATACTCTCCTATAGTATAGACAGTGATCCTCACCATGCTCTCCTATAGTATAGACAGTGATCCTGACCATGCTGTCCTATAGTATTGACAGTGATCCTGACCATGCTCTCCTATAGTATAGACAGTGATCCTGACCATAACCTCCTATAGTATAGACAGTGATCCTAACCATACTCTCCTATAGTATAGACAGTGATCCTGACCATATTCTCCTATAGTATAGACAGTGATCCTGACCATGCCCTCCTATAGTATAGACAGTGATCCTGACCATCCTCTCCTATAGTATAGACAGTGATCCTGACCATGCGCTCCTATAGTATAGACAGTGATCCTGACCATGCTCTCCTATAGTATAGACAGTGATCCTGACCATGCTCTCCTATAGTATAGACAGTGATCCTCACCTTACTCTCCTATTGTTTTTACAGTGATCCCTCTTAACCAGTTAGTTGGTGAAGCAGGAGATTGGCATCTGATTCAATCAAGACACTAAATAATCAGATAAAAGTAGAGTCTCTTAAAGCAGAGTAGTTCTGCTTCCAGTCAGTATCCCAAAAAGTTTTCATTCGTGAATAAAAGGAAATGCAATTTGTAATGTGTGTTGTCATTCTGCAGTGCTATATGTTTTAGTGTTTGATGTATCATTAATCTTAGAACATAAACCTACATAACATGATATCATAAGCCTGTATTACATTACTACCAACACAATCCCCTTCCTTAGCAGCTGGTGAACGTGTTTCCTGAACTTGGGAAATGTTTTTTGTTTTGTCTTTATGAGCACTACCGTTCAGTGTCGACAATGTATCGTAAAAGAATACCTGTCAAAAGTAGTCTACGCAGATAATAAGTGTTGTTTGTGGTGACAGAACTGTAAGCTGTTTTCTTCCTCTATCTCCATGCCTTTGATTACAGGCTCTTTGAAAAATATGCAAAACACTTTGCAGAGCAATACGTGTTGACAAGCCTAACAATATCAAATCAAATCAAATCAAATTTTATTTGTCACATACACATGGTTAGCAGATGTTAATGCGAGTGTAGCGAAATGCTTGTGCTTCTAGTTCTGACAATGCAGTAATAACCAACAAGTAATCTAACCTAACAATTCCACAACTACTACCTTATACACACAAGTGTAAAGGGATAAAGAATATGTACATAAAGATATATGAATGAGTGATGATACAGAACGGCATAGGCAAGATGCAGTAGATGGTATAGAGTACAGTATATACATATGAGATGAGTAATGTAGGGTATGTAAACATAAAGTGGCATAGTTTAAAGTGGCTAGTGATACATGTATTACATAAAGATGGCAAGATGCAGTAGATGATATAGAGTACAGTATATACATATACATATGATATGAGTAATGTAGGGTATGTAAACATTATATTAAGTGGCATTGTTTAAAGTGGCTAGTGGTACATTTTTACATAATTTCCATCAATTCCCATTATTAAAGTGGCTGGAGTTGAGTCAGTATGTTGGCAGCGGCCGCTAAATGTTAGTGGTGGCTGTTTAACAGTCTGATGGCCTTGAGATAGAAGCTGTTTTTCAGTCTCTCGGTCCCTGCTTTGATGCACCTGTACTGACCTCGCCTTCTGGATGATAGCGGGGTGAACAGGCAGTGGCTTGGGTGGTTGTTGTCCTTGATGATCTTTATGGCCTTCCTGTGACATCGGGTGGTGTAGGTGTCCTGGAGGGCAGGTAGTTTGCCCCCGGTGATGCGTTGTGCAGACCTCACTACCCTCTGGAGAGCCTTACGGTTGTGGGCGGAGCAGTTGCCGTACCAGGCGGTGATACAGCCCGACAGGATGCTTTCGATTGTGCATCTGTAGAAGTTTGTGAGTGCTTTTGGTGTCAAGCCGAATTTCTTCAGCCTCCTGAGGTTGAAGAGGCGCTGCTGCGCCTTCTTCACAACGCTGTCTGTGTGGGTGGACCAATTCAGTTTGTCCGTGATGTGTACACCGAGGAACTTAAAACTTTCCACCTTCTCCACTACTGACCCGTCGATGTGGATAGGGGTGGCTCCCTTTGCTGTTTCCTGAAGTCCACAATCATCTCCTTTGTTTTGTTGACGTTGAGTGTGAGGTTATTTTCCTGACACCACACTCCGAGGGCCCTCACCTCCTCCCTGTACGCCGTCTCGTCGTTGTTGGTAATCAAGCCTACCACTGTAGTGTCATCCGCAAACTTGATGATTGAGTTGGAGGCGTGCATGGCCACGCAGTCGTGGGTGAACAGGGAGTACAGGAGAGGGCTCAGAACGCACCCTTGTGGGGCCCCAGTGTTGAGGATCAGCGGGGTGGAGATGTTGTTACCTACCCTCACCACCTGGGGGCGGCCCGTCAGGAAGTCCAGGACCCAGTTGCACAGGGCGGGGTTGAGACCCAGGGTCTCGAGCTTGATGACGAGTTTGGAGGGTACTATGGTGTTAAATGCTGAGCTGTAGTCGATGAACAGCATTCTCACATAGGTATTCCTCTTGTCCAGATGGGTTAGGGCAGTGTGCAGTGTGGTTGCGATTGCGTCGTCTGTGGACCTATTGGGTCGGTAAGCAAATTGGAGTGGGTCTAGGGTGTCCGGTAGGGTGGAGGTGATATGGTCCTTGACTAGTCTCTCAAAGCACTTCATGATGACGGAAGTGAGTGCTACGGGGCGGTAGTCGTTTAGCTCAGTTACCTTAGCTTTCTTGGGAACAGGAACAATGGTGGCCCTCTTGAAGCATGTGGGAACAGCAGACTGGGATAAGGATTGATTGAATATGTCCGTAAACACACCAGCCAGCTGGTCTGCGCATGCTCTGAGGACGCGGCTGGGAATGCCGTCTGGGCCTGCAGCCTTGCGAGGGTTAACACGTTTAAATGTTTTACTCACCTCGGCTGCAGTGAAGGAGAGCCCGCAGGTTTTGGTAGCGGGCCATGTCAGTGGCACTGTATTGTCCTCAAAGCGAGCAAAAAAGTTATTAAGCCTGTCTGGGAGCAAGACATCCTGGTCCGCGACGGGGCTGGTTTTCTTTTTGTAATCCGTGATTGACTGTAGACCCTGCCACATACCTCTTGTGTCTGAGCTGTTGAATTGCGACTCTATTTTGTCTCTGTACTGGGACTTAGCTTGTTTGATTGTCTTGCGGAGAGAATAGCTACACTGTTTGTATTCGGTCATGTTTCCGGTCACCTTGCCCTGGTTAAAAGCAGTGGTTCGCGCTTTCAGTTTCACGCGAATGCTGCCGTCAATCCACGGTTTCTGGTTTGGGAATGTTTTAATCGTTGCTGTGGGTACGACATCGTCAATGCACTTTCTAATGAACTCGCTAACCGAATCAGCATATTCGTCAATGTTGTTGTTTGACGCAATGCGGAACATATTCCAATCCGCGTGATCGAAGCAGTCTTGAAGCGTGGAATCAGATTGGTCGGACCAGCGTTGAACAGACCTGAGCGAGGGAGCTTGTTGTTTTAGTTTCTGTTTGTAGGCTGGAAGCAACAAAATGGAGTCGTGGTCAGCTTTTCCGAAAGGAGGGCGGGGGAGGACCTTATATGCGTCGCGGAAGTTAGTATAACAATGATCCAAGGTTTTACCAGCCCTGGTAGCACAATCGATATGCTGATAGAATTTAGGGAGTTTTGTTTTCAGATTAGCCTTGTTAAAATCCCCAGCTACGATGAATGCAGCCTCAGGGTGTGTGGTTTCCAGTTTACAAAGAGTCAGATAAAGTTCGTTCGGGGCCATCGATGTGTCTGCTTGGGGGGGAATATATACGGCTGTGATTATAATCGAAGAGAATTCCCTTGGTAGATAAAGCGGTCGACATTTGATTGTGAGGAGTTCTAGATCAGGTAAACAGAATGACTTGAGTTCCTGTATGTTGTTATGATCACACCACGTCTCGTTAATCAAAAGGCATACACCCCCGCCCCTCTTCTTACCAGAAAGATGTATGTTTCTGTCGGCGCGATGCGTGAAGAAACCAGCTGGCTGCACCGACTCCGTGAAGCAGAGAACGTTACAATCTCTGATGTCTCTCTGGAATGTTACCCTTGCTCGGATTTCATCAACCTTATTGTCAAGAGACTGGACATTGGCGAGTAGTATGCTAGGGAGTGGAGCGCGATGTGCCCGTCTCCGAAGCCTGACCGGGAGACCGCTACGTTTGCCCCTTTTACGGCGTCGCATAGGGTCGCCGGCTGGGATCAGATCCATTGTATTGGGTGGAAGGCAAAACACTGGATCCGTTTCGGGAAAGTCATATTCCTGGTTGGAACAATGGTGAGTTGACGTTGCTCTTATATTCAGTAGTTCCTCCCGACTGTATGTAATGAAACCTAAGATTACCTGGGGTACCAATGTAAGGAATAACACATAAAAAAACAAAATACTGCATATTTTCCAAGGAACGCGAAGCCCCAGGGAGAGGATGCTGGTGGTCTGTGCTGGGAGGGGGACCCCAGGGAGAGGATGCTGGTGGTCTGTGGTGGGAGGGGGACCCCAGGGAGAGGATGCTGGTGGTCTGTGGTGGGAGGGGGACCCCAGGGAGAGGATGCTGGTGGTCTGTGGTGGGAGGGGGACCCCAGGGAGAGGATGCTGGTGGTCTGTGTTGGGAGGGGGACCTCAGGGAGAGGATGCTGGTGGTCTGTGTTGGGAGGGGGACCCCAGGGAGAGGATGCTGGTGGTCTGTGGTGGGAGGGGGACCTCAGGGAGAGGATGCTGGTGGTCTGTGGTGGGAGGGGGACCCCAGGGAGAGGCTACTGGTGGTCTGTGGTGGGAGGGGGACCTCAGGGAGAGGATGCTGGTGGTCTGTGTTGGGAGGGGGACCCCAGGGAGAGGATACTGGTGGTCTGTGGTGGGAGGGGGACCCCAGGGAGAGGATGCTGGTGGTCTGTGGTGGGAGGGGGACCCCAGGGAGAGGATGCTGGTGGTCTGTGGTGGGAGAGGGCCCCAGGGAGAGGATGCTGGTGGTCTGTGTTGGGAGGGGGACCTCAGGGAGAGGATGCTGGTGGTCTGTGTTGGGAGGGGGACCTCAGGGAGAGGATGCTGGTGGTCTGTGGTGGGAGGGGGACCTCAGGGAGAGGATGCTGGTGGTCTGTGGTGGGAGGGGGACCTCTGGGAGAGGATGCTGGTGGTCTGTGGTGGGAGGGGGACCTCAGGGAGAGGATGCTGGTGGTCTGTGGTGGGAGGGGGACTGTGTTGGGAGGGGGACCCCAGGGAGAGGATGCTGGTGGTCTGTGTTGGGAGGGGGACCTCAGGGAGAGGATGCTGGTGGTCTGTGGTGGGAGGGGGACCCCAGGGAGAGGATGCTGGTGGTCTGTGTTGGGAGGGGGACCTCAGGGAGAGGATGCTGGTGGTCTGTGTTGGGAGGGGGACCTCAGGGAGAGGATGCATCTCAGTCCATCCATCTGCTTCTTACTGCACCATCACTCAACCTCCCCGAGAAAGGCCTCTCTCTCTCAAGGCCATGTGTAAAACAAGTGCATGTACACGCAGACCTGCACACACACACACACACACACACACACACACACACACACACACACACACACACACACACACACACACACACACACACACACACACACACACACACACACACACACACACACACACACACACACACACACACATAGACATGAGCACACACACGCAGGCACACGTGTGCACATACACACAAGCGTGCACACGCACATTTATACTCACACTCATATTCACTTCCAGCTTTGCAGTACACTACCTAAATAAAACAGTTTACATCAAGTTCACTGCTGAAAAATAGCACATGGAAGAGAACAACATCACCTCATAAAGCCAAGAGACAAATTATTCTTAATTGTTATTGTTTACCAAGTCACATGATTCAGGATTAGACTGTGGACAAGCAGGCAGTGACTCACATTTTCTCCCCTGGAAGGACTTGAGTGTGTCTGAGGTGAGAGGCAGGGGCGTCATGCACCCATTATTTTGGAGGGGGCACAAAGTACGTGAGGATGGAGGGAGGTTGTACACAGATTTCAACAGGTTGAGTGAAAATTGTCGGAGAATAGCTTTTTCCTGCAGTCTAGAGCCATAATCATTATACCTAATGATATGTCTATGTCTATTTTTCTGCATAGGTTATTGAAGCATACCTCTTTACCTGTTCAATTGTCATTTTAATGAATGCTGCACGTTGATTCTTTAAGAATTAAAAACATTGAGGCTTTTCTAAAGTCTAGGAATCATGCCAGCAGGCCTCCCAGCTACGTTAGTTAGACAAGCGACTCTAACTTGATTGATTGCCTGAAATGGCTTGGTAACTGGTTTTGAGGTTGTGAGATTGGGAACCTATCTCGCTGGATAGCTAAAGCCAAATTCATAAAAAGCTTGGTGGGTAGTATTACAGAGAAACAACATTTCAGTTTTAGTTATTCATCAATAAGGAATCAATAAGCTACATAGCTTGATCAAAATCAAACACTGTGTCTGTCACTTGAAACTGTCTCTCCTCTTCCACTGACGATACTGTCTACAAGCGCTAGTCTAGCGGCTAGAATATCTAACGTCCTGCCTAGCATGTCTTTGCTCCGTGGTGCACCTTGGAAGGAACCATTTACCAGGGAGAATGGGGGGGGGGGTACTCTTTGACTGGTCCAGTCAGTGTGCCCCCTTCGCAAAATATACCTCTGACAAATCTTTTTATAAATAATGACAAATGGTAGGCTTTAAAATGTATGTTTAGTAGTTAATTTATCATCTGAAAATAAAAAAACAGGACAAATCTATGGGCATGACACCTCTGGTGAGAGGGACCTGAAGGTGCTTGGCTGATTAGAGGTTATGACTTGGTACTCTTTGTATAGCCCTTGTGGATCAGGGCTAACAGCTATTAGCATCACAATGTAGAAATAATAGATTTATAAGAGGAAGGGCTTCCACAGAGCCATTAACATCCACTTCATCTAATGAGGCCATTGGACACATGCAAATCGATTCAGAGATTTGACCCCGAAACATGGTAAACAATCCAAGCAGTGAAAATGCACAACCTTGCCAAGTCCCCTTTGTGCTCATTTGTAGTGGGGCCACAAGCCTGCAGTGGCACATACTGTAAATATATACACGTGCATGTGCATTAAAAACAATGTTTGAAAATGTATCTCTTAAATCCTTTGTTGTTGTTGTAAGGAATTCTTTACAGTCATGTTTGTTTTCCATCATATTTTAAATAACTTGAAGAAAAAACACTTTATGACACTGTCATGAAGCATTATGACCATCCTGTGTCACTTTACATGGACTAAGAAAATACACTTTATGACTCTGTCAAGAAGCATTATTACCATCATAATCATATAAGCCAGATAGGCCTATCACGTACATGCCTGCCTTTATGTCAGTCGTCAGTCAAAAATAAGTTGTCTTGTCCTGCTCTTAAAATCTGCTCCTGCATTCATCCCAGTCATCAGCAACAGACCAATGGGGTACATTTAACATTTTAGTAATTTAGCAGATGCTCTTATCCAGAGCGACTTTCAGTTAGTGCATTCATCTTAAGATAGCTAGGGGGGACAACCACATATTACAGGCATAGTAAGTACACTTTTCCTCAATAAAGTAGTTATCAGCAAAGTCAGTGATGGAAAATGGAGCGGTGGGGTTCAGAAAAGTTCAGATTTTTTTTTCTTCTCTGAATTATATAATTACGGGTAGGTGCATGTCTGACATCAATGTGTGCACAATTACAATGATAATTGAACTAAAATTATCAATTTCAGTAAATGTTATACAGTGGGGAGAACAAGTATTTGATACACTGCCGATTTTGCAGGTTTTCCTACTTACAAAGCATGTAGAGGTCTGTAATTTTTATCATAGGTACACTTCAACTATGAGAGACGGAATTTAAAACAAAAATCCAGAAAATCACATTGTATGATTTTTAAGTAATTAATTTGCATTTTATTGCATGACATAAGTATTTGATACATCAGAAAAGCAGAACTTAATATTTGGTACAGAAACCTTTGTTTGCAATTACAGAGATCATACGTTTCCTGTAGTTCTTGACTAGGTTTGCACACACTGCAGCAGGGATTTTGGCCCACTCCTCCCTACAGACCTTCTCCAGATCCTTCAGGTTTCGGGGCTGTCGCTGGGCAATACGGACTTTCAGCTCCCTCCAAAGATTTTCTATTGGGTTCAGGTCTGGAGACTGACTAGGCCACTCCAGGACCTTGAGATGCTTCTTACGGAGCCACTCCTTAGTTGCCATGGCTGTGTGCTTCGTGTCGTTGTCATGCTGGAAGACCCAGCCACGACCCATCTTCAATGCTCTTACTGAGGGAAGGAGGTTGTTGGCCAAGATCTCGCGATGCATGGCCCCATCCATCCTCCCCTCAATACGGTGCAGTCGTCCTGTCCCCTTTGCAGAAAAGCATCCCCAAAGAATGATGTTTCCACCTCCATGCTTCACGGTTGGGATGGTGTTCTTGGGGTTGTACTCATACTTCTTCTTCCTCCAAACACGGCGAGTGGAGTTAGACCAAAAAGCTCTATTTTTGTCTCATCAGACCACATGACCTTCTCCAATTCCTCCTCTGGATCATCCAGATGGTCATTGGCAAACTTCAGACGGGCCTGGACATGCACTGGCTTAAGCAGGGGGACCTTGCGTGCGCTGCAGGATTTTAATCCATGACGGCGTAGTGTGTTACTAATGGTTTTCTTTGAGACTGTGGTCCCAGCTCTCTTCAGGTCATTGACCAGGTCCTGCCGTGTAGTTCTGGGCTGATCCCTCACCTTCCTCATGATCATTGATGCCCCACGAGGTGAAATCTTGCATGGAGCCCCAGACCGAGGGTGATTGACCGTCATCTTGAACTTCTTCCATTTTCTAATAATTGCGCCAACAGTTGTTGCCTTCTCACCAAGCTGCTTACCTATTGTCCTGTAGCCCATCCCAGCCTTGTGCAGGTCTACAATTTTATCCCTGATGTCCTTACACAGCTCTCTGGTCTTGGCCATTGTGGAGAGGTTGGAGTCTGTTTGATTGAGTGGGTGGACAGGTGTCTTTTATACAGGTAACGAGTTCAAACAGGTGCAGTTAATACAGGTAATGAGTGGAGAACAGGAGGGCTTCTTAAAGAAAAACTAACAGGTCTGTGAGAGCCGGAATTCTTACTGGTTGGTAGGTGATCAAATACTTATGTCATGCAATAAAATGCAAATTAATTATTTAAAAATCATACAATGTGATTTTCTGGATTTTTGTTTTAGATTCCGTCTCTCACAGTTGAAGTGTACCTATGATAAAAATGACAGACCTCTACATGCTTTGTAAGTAGGAAAACCTGCAAAATCGGCAGTGTATCAAATACTTGTTCTCCCCACTGTATATCATAAACGTACTGTTGACAAGTAGGCTATGGTGTAATGAAATGTTTTGCTTTGTGTGGTAGGTTTTGTGGGTTTTGACACTCTTGTGTAGGTGTCATAACCAGCCATAAAATAACTACTGTGGTAGGTTTTGTGGGTTTTGACACTCTTGTGTAGGTGTCATAACCAGTCATAAAATAACTACTGTGGTAGGTTTTGTGGGTTTTGACACTCTTGTGTAGGTGTCATAACCAGCCATAAAATAACTACTGTGGTAGGTTTTGTGGGTTTTGACACTCTTGTGTAGGTGTCATAACCAGCCATAAAATAACTACTGTGGTAGGTTTTGTGGGTTTTGACACTCTTGTATAGGTGTCATAACCAGTCATAAAATAACTACTGTGGTAGGTTTTGTGGGTTTTGACACTCTTGTGTAGGTGTCATAACCAGCCATAAAATAACTACTGTGGTAGGTTTTGTGGGTTTTGACACTCTTGTATAGGTGTCATAACCAGTCATAAAATAACTACTGTGGTAGGTTTTGTGGGTTTTGACACTCTTGTGTAGGTGTCATAACCAGCCATAAAATAACTACTGTGGTAGGTTTTGTGGGTT
Source organism: Salvelinus alpinus (assembly GCF_045679555.1). Lineage (NCBI taxonomy): Eukaryota > Metazoa > Chordata > Actinopteri > Salmoniformes > Salmonidae > Salvelinus > Salvelinus alpinus. Next base: position 4,578,612 of record NC_092120.1, on the reverse strand, counting down.
TTGACACTCTTGTGTAGGTGTCATAACCAGTCATAAAATAACTACTGTGGTAGGTTTTGTGGGTTTTGACACTCTTGTGTAGGTGTCATAACCAGTCATAAAATAACTACTGTGGTAGGTTTTGTGGGTTTTGACACTCTTGTGTAGGTGTCATAACCAGCCATAAAATAACTACTGTGGTAGGTTTTGTGGGTTTTGACACTCTTGTGTAGGTGTCATAACCAGTCATAAAATAACTACTGTGGTAGGTTTTGTGGGTTTTGACACTCTTGTGTAGGTGTCATAATGATTATTCACTCAAGCACTAATGGTAAGATGCCTCATTGGCAGTCACCATCACAGCCTTATCATGATTGACAATGGTTTTACCGCCTGTCCTTCTCATCTCCGATAATTCAGTGGTGGTTAAGACTTGACTGCGTGCCGTTCCTTCATTCAGCACTTGAGTTCGAATCTCACGGTAAAGGAGGAGGTATTATGTGTGAGAGAGATGGATAAAGAGTTTTTTCTGGGAACAATGATGATGATTCTGTTTGGGAGTGCATTGCATAGCATAGTGAATGATTATTTCAGCCTTTTGAACAGATCTGGATCCCGGAGTAACGTTAGATTGTAGCGGTGCTAATCTTCAGCCACTTCAGCATGATCAAAGGATTAGGCAGAGCAGTGTTCTAATCATCCCCGGCGCCCTGCGGAGACATGGAAACGCACGTCTCCACCGAGAAAAATGTGTGATTGTGAAAACAGAGAGGCCAAATAAGGAGAGATGAAACCCTAATTTAACAAACAGACAGGTTGAGGAGAGGAGAGGGAAAGGAGAGAAAAGTCCAAAACAATTTTTAAAACTCTAATATTTAGTTCTATAAAAACTCTTGTTCTTCGAACTGTCGTTCATATCTACTTAAGTTGCTTTCTCACAAATATAAATATACCAACTTTTCAAATATAAGCTCTGCAAATGCTCTCTCATTTAATACATTCCAATTTAACAGCTATTTGTGACCCAGGCAAACTTCAATGATTTCGATACCTGTTAGTCTTCTTCCAAATATCTCATTAGCTTTGTGTGATCAGTGAAGGTCTTTTATAGTCGCAGGTGGTTCTGAGGGAAGCCCACCTCTGTACTATCCTGTGTGTGTTAGTGTTAGCTAACTATGTGGTTATCTGCCTCCTCGTCCATGTATTCAGAGCCAGTGCCCCTGCCTTATCAGCAGTCTGTAGCTTGCATGCTCAATCGCCTGATTTGTCAAGGGTGACTCCAAAAGATTCTGATAGGCACTTTGCAAATCACCCAGTTGATCTAAAATATCGACCAGCCACAAAAAGTCATTACACACAATAATGGCGGGTGGGACCTTGGACGAAGTGACTTAATTAGGTTTCAAATGCCTTCAAAAATGCCTTCAAATCCCTGGGCCCTGGGTCTTTACTGACATTACAGCTGGAGAAAGACTACTACTACTGACAATACTACTGCTCCTACTGATACACAATGATATTAACTATCTACAGAAAATAAATGGAATTGATTGATAATCCTAATGCTATAATCATTCTACTGGTACTACTACTACTACTACTACTACCACTACTAACGACTTATATCACTACACATAATAGGTTCATATTAATACTTTCTGTTGAGGTGTTCAATATGTACTTTGGCTGTATAGTTCATCATTGCTGTATCGCTGTAGAGCTGTAATTATTAGATATTCTTTAGATTGCCATTTTGTGAGGGTGGTTACAGTCATTAGCATGTTCTACTCTATTGCTTTGTCTGTATCTCTATGTGTCTCTCTGTGTCTCTCTGTGTCTCTCTCTATGTCTCTCTGTGTCTCTCTCTGTGTCTCTCTATGTCTCTCTGTGTCTCTCTCTGTGTCTCTCTATGTCTCTCTGTGTCTCTCTATGTCTCTCTGTGTCTCTCTCTGTGTCTCTCTATGTCTCTCTGTGTCTCCCTATGTCTCTCTGTGTCTCTCTCTCTCTGTCTGCTCAGTACGAGATAATAATTAAATGAGGGAGAAAAGCAACACAAGAAAGTCTCTCAACAGTAAATTACATGTTTTCCTAATGACAATGAGTGTTCTATTTACCCTCTTTCTGCTTGTCTGTGTGTTTGTCTCTCTGCCAACCACGGTGTCATTGGAGAATCTATATTTTAGAGCATCACAAACTGATGATAATATATTTTTTATATCTGCACTAATTAAATTACTTTCCTTCTGAGCTCAATCCAATTTGTTCAACCTCACAGGCACAGCTTTTGATAGGAGATGATCCTGACCAATATTTATACATTCACCATGATATATCTAGCTTTTGAAACAAACCTCAAATAAATAACATTCTGTTTTGATTGATTTAGAGTTTGTGTGTGCATCGGTACTACTGTATAAATGTCTGTTTTATGCAATAAACCCACCAGCAATATCACTATCAAGACTGACTCTCCTCCAACTCCTTTTATGACATGATTGAATCATAGCCTAACAGTCATCATTCTCTCTGTTTCTTCCTTGCTGTGTAGAAAACCAAGATCTCCACGTACGACAAGATGTGGGAGTTTATGAGCAGTCGGAGGCACTCTGTGATGGTGAAGGATATTGACGAAGGGATCCATCGAGTTCTCACCTCAGACTACGCCTTCCTCATGGAGTCCACCACCATCGAGTTTGTCACCCAGCGCAACTGCAACCTTACCCAGATAGGGGGTCTCATCGACTCCAAAGCCTACGGCGTGGGAACCCCCATGGGTACGTCCTCCTCTCAACATAGTACAACACACACATATACCTACTTCTCAAGCACAATTTCTGCAACCACTCTCGCCTATTTCAAAAGTTAGGACAAAAGACTGAGCCATACTCCCACCCACAGTACATTCTCCATAACCCTGAGACATGACCCAAGCAATAACGTTCAGTATCATAGCACCCTGCATTAAGATAAGGTTTATTATGTTGTTTAATAACACAGCCCACTACGCTATAGCATGTTTATCATTTAATAACACAGTCCACTACGCTATAGCATGTTTATCATTTAATAACACAGTCCACTACGCTATAACATGTTTATCATTTAATAACACAGTCCACTATGCTATAACATGTTTATCATTTAATAACACAGTCCACTACGCTATAGCATGTTTATCATTTAATAACACAGTCCACTACGCTATAACATGTTTATCATTTAATAACACAGTCCACTACGCTATAACATGTTTATCATTTAATAACACAGTCCACTACGCTATAACATGTTTATCATTTAATAACACAGTCCACTACGCTATAGCATGTTTATCATTTAATAACACAGTCCACTACGCTATAACATGTTTATCATTTAATAACACAGTCCACTACGCTATAACATGTTTATCATTTAATAACACAGTCCACTACGCTATAACATGTTTATCATTTAATAACACAGTCCACTACGCTATAACATGTTTATCATTTAATAACACAGTCCACTACGCTATAACATGTTTATCATTTAATAACACAGTCCACTACGCTATAACATGTTTATCATTTAATAACACAGTCCACTACGCTATAACATGTTTATCATTTAATAACACAGTCCACTACGCTATAACATGTTTATCATTTAATAACTCAGTCCACTACGCAATAACATGTTTATCATTTAATAACACAGTCCACTACGCTATAACATGTTTATCATTTAATAACTCAGTCCACTACGCAATAACATGTTTATCATTTAATAACACAGTCCACTGCGCTATAACATGTTTATCATTTAATAACACAGTCCACTACGCAATAACATGTTTATCATTTAATAACACAGTCCACTACGCTATAACATGTTTATCATTTAATAACACAGTCCACTACGCTATAACATGTTTATCATTTAATAACACAGTCCACTACGCTATAACATGTTTATCATTTAATAACACAGTCCACTACGCTATAACATGTTTATCATTTAATAACACAGTCCACTACGCTATAACATGTTTATCATTTAATAACACAGTCCACTACGCTATAACATGTTTATCATTTAATAACACAGTCCACTACGCAATAACATGTTTATCATTTCATAACACAGTCCACTATGCTATAACATGTTTATCATTTAATAACACAGTCCACTACGCAATAACATGTTTATCATTTCATAACACAGTCCACTACGCTATAACATGTTTATCATTTAATAACACAGTCCACTACGCTATAACATGTTTATCATTTAATAACACAGTCCACTACGCAATAACATGTTTATCATTTAATAACACAGTCCACTACGCTATAGCATGTTTATCATTTAATAACACAGTCCACTACGCTATAACATGTTTATCATTTAATAACACAGTCCACTACGCAATAACATGTTTATCATTTAATAACACAGTCCACTACGCTATAGCATGTTTATCATTTAATAACACAGTCCACTACGCTATAACATGTTTATCATTTAATAACACAGTCCACTACGCAATAACATGTTTATCATTTAATAACACAGTCCACTACGCTATAACATGTTTATCATTTAATAACACAGCCCACTACGCTATAACATGTTTATCATTTAATAACACAGTCCACTACGCTATAACATGTTTATCATTTAATAACACAGTCCACTACGCTATAACATGTTTATCATTTAATAACACAGTCCACTACGCTATAACATGTTTATCATTTAATAACACAGTCCACTACGCAATAACATGTTTATCATTTAATAACACAGTCCACTACGCTATAACATGTTTATCATTTAATAACACAGTCCACTACGCTATAACATGTTTATCATTTAATAACACAGTCCACTACGCTATAACATGTTTATCATTTAATAACACAGTCCACTACGCTATAACATGTTTATCATTTAATAACACAGTCCACTACGCTATAACATGTTTATCATTTAATAACACAGTCCACTACGCAATAACATGTTTATCATTTAATAACACAGTCCACTACGCTATAACATGTTTATCATTTAATAACACAGTCCACTACGCTATAACATGTTTATCATTTAATAACACAGTCCACTACGCAATAACATGTTTATCATTTAATAACACAGTCCACTACGCAATAACATGTTTATCATTTAATAACACAGTCCACTACGCTATAACATGTTTATCATTTAATAACACAGTCCACTACGCTATAACATGTTTATCATTTAATAACACAGTCCACTACGCAATAACATGTTTATCATTTAATAACACAGTCCACTACGCTATAACATGTTTATCATTTAATAACACAGTCCACTACGCAATAACATGTTTATCATTTAATAACACAGTCCACTACGCAATAACATGTTTATCATTTAATAACACAGTCCACTACGCTATAACATGTTTATCATTTAATAACACAGTCCACTACGCAATAACATGTTTATTATTTAATAACACAGTCCACTGCGCTATAACATGTTTATCATTTAATAACACAGTCCACTACGCTATAACATGTTTATCATTTAATAACACAGTCCACTACGCTATAACATGTTTATCATTTAATAACACAGTCCACTACGCTATAACATGTTTATCATTTAATAACTCAGTCCACTACACTATAACATGTTTATCATTTAATAACACAGTCCACTACGCTATAGCATGTTTATCATTTAATAACACAGTCCACTACGCTATAACATGTTTATCATTTAATAACTCAGTCCACTACACTATAACATGTTTATCATTTAATAACACAGCCCACTATGCTATAACATGTTTATCATTTAATAACACAGTCCACTACGCTATAACATGTTTATCATTTAATAATACAGTCCACTACGCTATAACATGTTTATCATTTAATAACACAGTCCACTACGCTATAACATGTTTATCATTTAATAACACAGTCCACTACGCTATAACATGTTTATCATTTAATAACACAGTCCACTACGCAATAACATGTTTATTATTTAATAACTCAGTCCACTACGCTATAACATGTTTATCATTTAATAACACAGTCCACTACGCAATAACATGTTTATTATTTAATAACTCAGTCCACTACGCTATAACATGTTTATCATTTAATAACACAGTCCACTACGCTATAACATGTTTATCATTTAATAACACAGTCCACTACGCTATAACATGTTTATCATTTAATAACACAGTCCACTACGCAATAACATGTTTATTATTTAATAACTCAGTCCACTACGCTATAACATGTTTATCATTTAATAACACAGTCCACTACGCTATAACATGTTTATCATTTAATAACTCAGTCCACTACGCTATAACATGTTTATCATTTAATAACACAGTCCACTACGCTATAACATGTTTATCATTTAATAACACAGTCCACTACGCTATAACATGTTTATCATTTAATAACACAGTCCACTACGCTATAACATGTTTATCATTTAATAACACAGTCCACTACGCAATAACATGTTTATCATTTAATAACACAGTCCACTACGCTATAACATGTTTATCATTTAATAACACAGTCCACTACGCTATAACATGTTTATCATTTAATAACACAGTCCACTACGCAATAACATGTTTATCATTTAATAACACAGTCCACTACGCTATAACATGTTTATCATTTAATAACACAGTCCACTACGCTATAACATGTTTATCATTTAATAACACAGTCCACTACGCTATAACATGTTTATCATTTAATAACACAGTCCACTACGCTATAACATGTTTATCATTTAATAACACAGTCCACTACGCAATAACATGTTTATCATTTAATAACACAGTCCACTATGCTATAACATGTTTATCATTTAATAACACAGTCCACTACGCTATAACATGTTTATCATTTAATAACACAGCCCACTATGCTATAACATGTTTATCATTTAATAACACAGTCCACTACGCTATAACATGTTTATCATTTAATAACACAGTCCACTACGCTATAACATGTTTATCATTTAATAATACAGTCCACTGCGCTATAACATGTTTATCATTTAATAACACAGTCCACTATGCTATAACATGTTTATCATTTAATAACACAGCCCACTATGCTATAACATGTTTATCATTTAATAACACAGTCCACTACGCTATAACATGTTTATCATTTAATAACACAGTCCACTACGCAATAACATGTTTATCATTTAATAACACAGCCCACTACGCTATAGCATGTTTATCATTTAATAACACAGCCCACTACGCTATAACATGTTTATCATTTAATAATACAGCAAACATTCTACGTGTATAATGCTTTCATATTATTCCATAAAGTTACTCAACAATCCAGCACACTAATCTATAATAGGAAAATGCTGTATAGATCAAATCAAATCAAACTGTATTGGTCACGTACACAGTTTAGAGCAGGTATAACATGTGCAGTGAAACGCTTGTGTGCTAGCTTCATCAACACTGTAGTAGAATAATCAATATCAAATATCAGATTTGCTCTCTCTGACTTTTCAAACAGAATGACTCCCTTGCACTAATGAGGTGTATGTGTGTGTATGTGTGTGTGTGTGTATGTGTGTGTGTGTATATGTGTGTGTGTATATGTGTGTGTGTGAGAGAGAGTGTGTAAGCACCCAGGGACCCTAAGGGGCCAAGCAGCCGATGAAAGAATGGAGAGAAGAAATATCTGACATACAGTTGAAGTCGGAAGTTTACATACACTTAGGTTGGAGTCATTAAAACTCGTTTTTCAACCACTCCACAAATTTCTTGTTAACAAACTAAAGTTTTGGCAAGTCGGTTAGGACATCTATTTTGTGCATGACACAAGTAATTTTTCCAACAATTGTTTACAGACAGATTATTTCACTTATAATTCACTGTATCACAATTCCAGTGGGTCAGAAGTTTACATACACGAAGTTGACTGTGCCTGTAAACAGCTTGGAAAATTCCAGAAAATGATGTCATGGCTTTAGAAACTTCTGATAGGCTAATTGACACTATTTGAGTCAATTGGAGATGTACCTGTGGATGTATTTCAAGGCCTCCCTTTTGCTTGACATCATGAGAAAATCTAAATAAATCAGCTAAGACCTCAGAAAATATTGTAGTCTGGTTCATCCTTGGGAGAAATTTCCAAATGCCTGAAGGTACCAAATTCATCTGTACAAACAATAGTACGCAAGTATAAACACCATGGGACCATGCAGCCATCATACTGCTCAGGAAGGAGACGCGTTCTGTCTCCTAGAGATGAACGTACTGCGAAAAGTGCAAATCAATCCCAGAACAACAGCAAAGGACCTTGTGAAGATGCTGGAGGAAGCAGGTACAAAAGTATCTATATCCATAGTAAAACGAGTCCTATATCGACATAACCTGAAAGGCTGCTCAGCAAGGAAGAAGCCACTGCTCCAAAACCGCCATAAAAAAGCCAGACTACGGTTTGCAACTGCACATGGGGACAAAGATCGTACTTTTTGGAGAAATGTCCTCTGTTCTGATGAAACAAAAATAGAACTGTTTGGCCATAATGACCATCATTATGTTTGGAGGAAAAAAGGGGAGGCTTGCAAGCCGAAGAACACCATCCAAACCATGAAGCACGGGGGTGGCAGCATCATGTTGTGGGGGTGCTTTGCTGCAGGAGGGACTGGTGTACTTCACAAAATAGATGGCATCATGAGGCAGAAAAATTATGTGGATATAGACATCAGTCAGGAAGTTAAAGCTTGGTTGTAAATGGGTCTTCCAAATGGACAATAACCCCAAGCATACTTCCAAAGTTGTGACAAAATGGCTTAAGGACAACAAAGTCAAGGTATTGGAGTGGCCATCACAAAGCCCTGACCTCAATCCTATAGAAAATGTGTAGGCAGAACTGAAAAAGTGTGTGTAAGCAAGGAGGCCTACAAACCTGACTCAGTTACACCAGCTCTGTCAGGAGGAATGGGCCAAAATTCACCCAACTTATTGTGGGAAGCTTGTGGAAGGCTACCCGATACGTTTGACCCAAGTTAAACAATTTTAAGGCAATGCTACCAAATACTAATTTATTGTATGTAAACTTCTGACCCACTGGGAATGTGATGAAAGAAATAAAAGCTGAAATAAATCATTCTACTATTATTCCGACATTTCACATTCTTAAAATAAAGTGGTGATCCTAACTGACATAAGACAGGGATTTTTACTAGGATGAATTTTCAGGAATTGTGCAAAACTGAGTTTAAATGTGTTCGGCTAAGGTGTATGTAAACTTCCGACTTCAACTGTAAATAAATATATAAATGAATGGAGAGGGTGTTGGACGGTGGCACGCTGGTTTACACGTTGTGTGCGGAGGTGCAGGATTTGATTATGGAGCTCAGCAGCAGATTGTCTTAATCCTGTTACACATGCAGCTCCCGGCAACGGCTGCCACAAATGAAAAGGAAAAACTCCTTGTAAGTACCTGAGTTATAAGGGGAAGATCGCTCTGGGGCGTCCCTACAAGACAACTTAACACAATGACCTGCATGCAAAGGATGCTGGGGTTTTTCGTGTCCTCTGTCATTTATTTGGGGAGAACTGGAAGGTGGAGGTTGTCTGTCTTTCTATGTTTGGGACACTGAAGAATTGTGGCTTTTATACGCTACGTAAATGAACTCGAAAAGGTTTTGGTGTAACAGTCTCCCTGTTATTTAGCTTGTTGTCTAACACATTGTTCAGTATGCAGCAGGACACATGCCTTTAGAGAATACAACACGGTGTGTCCCATTTCCCTAAGAGGATGGATAATTCTGTCCTTTATAACATCAGTGGCTATTTGCTCCATTTGTGTATGTTTTATGTAGTTCTCGGTCATAAAGCACAGGGCCATTCAGTAAATGACTGTATGAGACAGCAGCAGAGAGGGTGTGTTTTCTCTGTGTGATTGTGTTTCCTGAGTGATTTGTCCTATAACAATATTTGTTATGTGTGACCAGGGTGTTGGCGACAGCTGGAGTGGAATATGCTGCATTGGTTGGGATGCATTTGCTAGGAACAATGCAGGAATGGGTTTGTCGTGTGTGTGTGTGTGTGTGTGTGTGGTGTGTGTGTGTATGTGTGTGTGTGTGTGTGTGTGTGTGTGTGTGTGTGTGTGTGTGTGTGTGTGTGTGTGTGTGTGCGTGCGTGCGTGCGTGCGTGCGTGCGTGTGTGCGTGCGTGCGTGCGTGCGTGCGTGCGTGCGTGCGTGCGTGCGCACGCGTATACGAGTGTGAGTGTATGTCTGTGTGAGTGTATGTCTGTGCATGTGCGCATATATGGCATTCATGTGTGTGCATTTGTATTAAGTGTGTGCGGGTCTCCAAATGCGTTTGTCCGTATGTGTGTGTGTGTGTGTGTGTCTGTCTGGCAAAGGTTTAGGTTGTGCATCGCACACATCGTCGGTCCGTGCTGAAAAAGGATGTTTAGCATCATCACTCCCTTGTGGCCCATTCACACGGAGCAGAGAACAAGGCATTTAAATTGCTAATCCTACCCTTTTAGTACCCGTTACCATATGTGTCCTGTATTCCCATACAGCCTGGCCATTTAGCATATATCTCATTGACTTTAACAGAGAGGAGTTGTCTGCCTGCATTAGTACCTGGGCCTTGATAGTTCAGTGGTGTACTTGGTTCTGAGTCCCTCTGACAGCCACTCCCCAAGTCTGCACTGTAATGGACAGAGTTAGTGTTAGTTAGCGCGGCCGTCCAGATGTTATCCATCTCTAACTCTAATGGGATATTTACTGCATTGGCAACGGCGGTTAATTCAGAGTATAACATTTAGCCCATAGAAGAGGAGAGTAGACCATCTGGTAGCTGATGATATTAGATGAGAACAGATGAAAGTAGGACCATTGTGAAGTTGTATCTAAAGGGGATTGTTGTTGGCCTACATATGGTGGAGTGGAAGGGGGGAGGGAAACAGGAGCTGTGTAGCTGTGTGTCCACATTAGAGAGTGAAGCCCCATAGTGACCGTAGTCCTGTTGTACCTATGGGGATAGATCTCCCCGCTCAGCCTTTAATGTGTGTGTATGGACGTCCTCCCTAGAGAGGTCATTAAGTGGAGTCATGCACGGTAGCGTATCAAACATCTGTCACAGGTTTGTTTATGCGACTCGCGCCACTTGGCCGCTTGTGATTAAACTGTTACTTCCTCTGCTCCATACGTCCATAATCTCAAGGGGCTCTGCCTCTGCCCTCCTTCCTTCCCTCGTCTATCTCTCTCTGTCTCTCTCCCCTCCCTATCTCTCTCTCTGCCCCCCTTCTCTCTTTCCATCTCTCTCTCCCTCTCTCATTTTCTCTCTTTCTTCATCTCTCCCTCTTTCTCTCTCTCCCTCTCTCTTGCTCTCTCTCTTTGCTATCAATTTTCATTGTGTTTCATTAGGCCTTCTTAATCACTTACAGTATTAGGGAAGTGCATATTTTGCATGTCAGCAGGTTGGCGTTTCCTGCCGTGCAGTGCGGGGAAGTTGTCGCGATGGTTCCCCCGTGGATCGTTTAGCTCCGGATCATAAACGACAGAGAACATCTCTGTAAGACCTGAATGGAATGCTGGGAAATGGGACATCTCTGAGGGCGTGACCCGCCTTCTGTTTGGGCAGCGACCTTCCTGTCCTAGTCCTGTATATCAGAAAGAGCGAGTGAGAGAGAGAGAGAGAGAGAGAGAGAGAGAGAGAGAGAGAGAGAGAGAGAGAGAGAGAGAGAGAGAGAGAGAGAGAGAGAGAGAGAGAGAGAGAGAGAGAGAGAGAGAGGGAGGAGAGAGAGAGAGAGAGAGAGAGAGAGAGAGAGAGAGAGAGAGAGAGAGAGAGAGAGAGAGAGAGAGAGAGAGAGAGAGAGAGAGAGAGAGAGAGAGGGAGGAGAGAGAGAGAGGGAGGAGAGAGAGAGAGAGAGAGAGAGAGAGAGAGAGAGAGAGAGAGAGAGAGAGAGAGAGAGAGAGAGAGAGAGAGAGAGAGAGAGAGAGAGAGAGAGAGAGAGAGAGAGAGAGAGAGAGAGAGAGAGAGAGAGAGAGAGAGAGAGAGAGAGAGAGAGAGAGAGAGAGAGAGAGAGAGAGAGAGAGAGAGAGAGAGGGAGGAGAGAGAGAGAGGGAGGAGAGAGAGAGAGGGACAGAGGGACGGAAGGACAGTGAGAGGGAGGGAACGGTTGAGGGAAGGAGGGAGGAACAAAGAGATGGTGGGAGGTGAGGTATGAGGACAAATGGAGAAAATATGACAGACCTAGCTGGGGCGGAATGAAGATGTCAGTCTAGAAGAGTCTGTGAACTACAGTTTACCAGAAAGTATATGTGAGCACAATCAAAGCACAGGGTGGAATATGTTTGCAGAAATGTTTTGATAATAACAGTATTCTCCAGGCATTTAGAGGTAATTGCAGGCCCTGAAAGTAATAATTTTAAATATTTACACACATCCATTTGCTCTCTTTTATATTTCCCCCTGATCGACTTAACATGCAAAACAAATCTGGAGCTGTATTACAAAGAAGGAAAACAAAATCTGAGAACAAGGCTAAAAATACGACATGTACTTGAGCATGCCAGGAACATTTTCCATGCTGTTTTGAGGAGAGACAATGCATTAGGGATTGGTGTGCTATTACTTACTTTGATCTGACAGATTACAGCTATGTGTCTTATTCTGGATTCACGATGGTCTGTCAGTTCCCACTCCTATGTTTCTTCTGTTGGAGAATTATGGCTCAACATTTATGGCTACCCCATGTTGAGAGGGCCTGTTTTCAGCTCCTCACATTTACTTATTCTGTTTATCGCTGAGAAACACAACTTTCTCCTCTATCTCTCACCCAGTAATACTCAATAGAAAGAGAGTACTTCATTTCCATTTTCTAACCGCTTCTTCACCCGTCATGTCATTGGAAGACACACAGTATATATTAACCACAATACAAAAATGCTGTGGACTCTATAGTGATCTCAGGCAACTGCCAACACATTTCCATAACTATTTTATCACATTTTTTAAAGAAAAGTTGCAATATTTTTGCACACATTGGAGTAAACAACAATTTAAATCAAGCTGGGAATTAATTAAATGAAATACAGTTGATGTCGGGAAGTTTACGTACACTTAGGTTGGAGTCAATTAAACTCGTTTTTCAACCACTCCACAAATTTTTTGTTAACAAACTATAGTTTTGTCAAGTCGGTTAGGACATCTACTTTGTGGATGATACAAGTAATTTTTCCAACAATTGTTTACAGACAGATTATTTCACTTATAATTCACCGTATCACAATTCCAGTGGGGCAGAAGTTTACATACACTAAGTTGACTGTGCCTTTAAACAGCTTGGAAAATTCCAGAAAATGATGTCATGGCTTTAGAAGCTTTTGATAGGCTAATTGACATCATTTGAGTCAATTGGAGGTGTACCTGTCGATGTATTTCAAGGCCTACCTTTAAACTCAGTGCCTCTTTGCTTGACGACATGGGAAAATCAAAAGAAATCAGCCAAGACCTCAGAAAAAAATTGTAGACCTCCACAAGTCTGATTCATCCTTGGGAGTAATTTCCAAGCACCTGAAGGTACCACGTTCATCTGTACAAACAATAGTATGCAAGTATAAACACCATGGTTTCTCAAATGATTGCCTCGCCTGGTTCACCAACTACTTCTCTGATAGAGTTCAGTCTGTCAAATCGGAGAGCCTGTTGTTCGGACCTCTGGCAGTCTCTATGGGGGTGCCACAGGGTTCAATTCTCGGGCCGACTCTCTTCTCTGTATACATCAATGATGTCGCTCTTGCTGCTGGTGATTCTCTGATCCACCTCTACGCAGACGACACCATTCTGTATACTTCTGGCCCTTCTTTGGACACTGTGTTAACTACCCTCCAGATGAGTTTCAATGCCATACAACTCTCCTTCCGTGGCCTCCAACTGCTCTTAAATACAAGTAAAACTAAATGCATGCTCTTCAACCGATCGCTGCCCGCACCTGCCCGCCCGTCCAGTATCACTACTCTGGACGGTTCTGACTTAGAATATGTGGACAACTACAAATACCTAGGTGTCTGGTTAGACTGTAAACTCTCCTTCCAGACTCACATTAAGCATCTCCAATCCAAAAGTAAATCTAGAATCGGCTTCCTATTTCGCAACAAAGCATCCTTCACTCATGCTGCTAAACATACCCTCGTAAAACTGACCATCCTACCGATCCTTGACTTTGGCGATGTCATTTACAAAATAGCCTCCAACACTCTACTCAACAAATTGGATGCAGTTTATCATAGTGCCATCCGTTTTGTCACCAAAGACCCATATACTACCCACCACTGCGACCTGTATGCTCTCGTTGGCTGGCCCTCACTTCATACTCGTTGCCAAACCCACTGGCTCCAAGTCATCTACAAGTCTTTGCTAGGTAAAGACTCGCCTTATCTCAGCTCACTGGTCACCATAGTAGCACCCACTCGTAGCACGCGCTCCAGCAGGTATATCTCACCTTTGGCCGCCTTTTCTTCCTGTTCTCTGCTGCCAATGACTGGAACGAACTGCAAAAATCACTGAAGCTGGAGACATATATCTCTCTCACTAGCTTTAAGCACCAGTTTTCAGAGCAGCTCACAGATCACTATATCTGTACATAGCCCATCTGTAAATATCCGATCCAACTATCTCATCCCCGTACTGTATTTATTCATTTATCTTGCTCCTTTGAACCCCAGTATCTCTACTTGCACATTCATCTTCTGCACATCCTACCATTCCAGTGTTTAATTGCTATATTGTAATTACTTCGCCACCTTGGCCTATTTATTGCCTTACCTGCCTTATCTTACCTCATTTGCACTCACTGTATACAGTGGGGAGAACAAGTATTTGATACACTGCCGATTTTGCAGGTTTTCCTACTTACAAAGCATGTAGAGGTCTGTAATTTTTATCATAGGTACACTTCAACTGTGAGAGACGGAATCTAAAACAAAAATCCAGAAAATCACATTGTATGATTTTTAAATAATTAATTTGCATTTCATTGCATGACATAAGTATTTGATCACCTACCAACCAGTAAGAATTCCGGCTCTCACAGACCTGTTAGTTTTTCTTTAAGAAGCCCTCCTGTTCTCCACTCATTACCTGTATTAACTGCACCTGTTTGAACTCGTTACCTGTATAAAAGACACCTGTCCACACACTCAATCAAACAGACTCCAACCTCTCCACAATGGCCAAGACCAGAGAGCTGTGTAAGGACATCAGGGATAAATTGTAGACCTGTACAAGGCTGGGATGGGCTACAGGACAATAGCCAAGCAGCTTGGTGAGAAGGCAACAACTGTTGGCACAATTATTAGAAAATGGAAGAAGTTCAAGATGACGGTCAATCACCCTCGGTCTGGGGCTCCATGCAAGATCTCACCTCGTGGGGCATCAATGATCATGAGGAATGTGAGGGATCAGCCCAGAACTACACGGAAGGACCTGGTCAATGACCTGAAGAGAGCTGGGACCACAGTCTCAAAGAAAACCATTAGTAACACACTACGCCGTCATGGATTAAAATCCTGCAGCGCACGCAAGGTCCCCCTGCTTAAGCCAGCGCATGTCCAGGCCCGTCTGAAGTTTGCCAATGACCATCTGGATGATCCAGAGGAGGAATGGGAGAAGGTCATGTGGTCTGATGAGACAAAAATAGAGCTTTTTGCTCTAAACTCCACTCGCCGTGTTTGGAGGAATAGAAGGATGAGTACAACCCCAAGAACACCATCCCAACCGTGAAGCATGGAGGTGGAAACATCATTCTTTGGGGATGCTTTTCTGCAAAGGGGACAGGACGACTGCACCGTATTGAGGGGAGGATGGATGGGGCCATGTATCGCGAGATCTTGACCAACAACCTCCTTCCCTCAGTAAGAGCATTGAAGATGGGTCGTGGCTGGGTCTTCCAGCATGACAACGACCCGAAACACACAGCCAGGGCAACTAAGGAGTGGCTCCGTAAGAAGCATCTCAAGGTCCTGGAGTGGCCTAGCCAGTCTCCAGACCTGAACCCAATAGAAAATCTTTGGAGGGAGCCGAAAGTCCGTATTGCCCAGCGACAGCCCCGAAACCTGAAGGATCTGGAGAAGGTCTGTATGGAGGAGTGGGCCAAAATCCCTGCTGCAGTGTGTGCAAACCTGGTCAAGAACTACAGGAAACGTATGATCTCTGTAATTGCAAACTAAGGTTTCTGTACCAAATATTCAGTTCTGCTTTTCTGATGTATCAAATACTTATGTCATGCAATAAAATGCAAATTAATTACTTAAAAATCATACAATGTGATTTTCTGGATTTTTGTTTTAGATTCCTTCTCTCACAGTTGAAGTGTACCTATGATAAAAATTACAGACCTCTACATGCTTTGTAAGTAGGAAAACCTGCAAAATTGTCAGTGTATCAAATACTTGTTCTCCCCACTGTATATACTTTTTCTACTGTATTTTTGACTGTATGTTTGTTTATTCCATGTGTAACTCTGTGTTGTTGTATGTGTCGAACTGCTTTGCTTTATCTTGGCCAGGTCGCAGTTGTAAATGAGAACTTGTTCTCAACTAGCCTACCTGGTTAAATAAAGATGAAAAAAAAAAAAATATATATATATATATATATATATATATTTAAAAATGGGACCACGCAGTCGTCATACCGCTCAGGAAGGAGACGCGTTCTGTCTCCTAGAGATCAACGTACTTTGGTGCGAAAAGTGCAAATTATAAGGGATTTGCGTCAATTCAAATCTGGTATCAGGACAAAATGTGATTCAGAGTCACCGAATATACTTTAAGTATTTTTATTAAACTCAAGCGATAAATGGTAAATGCAATTTTCGTATATACGGGTTCTCTGTATCACCTCGCAGGATAGAACAGAGAACTGGCAGGATGTAAGTAAACAGCTGTTCTTATACGGTGACAGACGTAGTTCCAACCCGTATGTTGGCCTATCACAGTAGAGGCTGAGCGTGGTTTAAACTTTGCTCAGCCTATCGCCGGCGCTCAGGCTAGTTCCAGCCTCTTGGCGCTCCTTGGTGTCCGGCGCTGTTGCTGTGTAGTTTACGCTCCCACACCCTAGAGACTGGGGCCAGACAGTTCTGTAACATTGTCTGAGCTATTTGTACCTGCATAGAAAGCATACTGTTCTCGCTCAAGGTTAACCACAGCTTCTCAGCACACTATCTGGGGCACAATGTTACTTTCAGCACACACACACAGACACCCAGGCGCCCAGGCTAACAGTTGCTAATATTATATCACATGTGATATAGCATTGGGTTATAGTGCAATAAACACAAATCCTAACAAAATCAATCCCAGAACTACAGCAAAGGACCTTGTGAAGATGCTGGAGGAAACAGGTACAAAAGTATCTATATCCAGAGTAAAACGAGTCCTATATCGACATAACCTGAACGGCCGCTCGGCAAGGAAGAAGCCACTGCTCCAAAACCGCCATAAAAAAGCCAGACTAAGGTTTGTAACTGCACATGGGGACAAATATTGTACTTTTTGGAGAAATGTCCTGTGGTCTGATGAAACAAAAATAGAACTGTTTGGCCATAATGACCATCGTTATGTTTGGAGGGAAAAGGGGGATGCTTGCAAGCCGAAGAACACCATCCCAACCGAGAAGCACGGGGGTGGCAGCATCATGTTGTGCGGGTGCTTTGCTGCAGGAGGGACTGATGTGCTTCACAGAATAGATGGCATCATGAGGGAGGAAAATTATGTGGATATATTGAAGCAACATCTCAAGACATCAGACAGGAAGTTAAAGCTTGGTCACAAATGGGTCTTCCAAATGTACAATGACCCCATGCATACTTCCAAAGTTGTGGCAAAATAGCTTAAGGACAACAAAGTCAAGTTATTGGAGTGGCCATCACAAAGCCCTGACCTCAATCCTATAGAAAATGTGTAGGCAGAACTGAAAAGGCGAGTGTAAGCAAGGAGGCCTACAAACCTGACTCAGTTACACCAGCTCTGCCAGGAGGAATGGGCCAAAATTCACCCAACTTATTTTGGAAAGCTTGTGGAAGGCTACCCGATACGTTTGACCCAAGTTAAACAATTTAAAGGCAATGCTACCAAATACTAATTGAGTGTGTGTAAACTTCTGACCCACTGGGAATGTGAGGAAAGAAATTAAAGCTGAAATAAATCATTCTCTCTACTATTATTCTGAAATTTCACATTCTTAAAATAAAGTGGTGATCCTAACTGACATAAGACAGGGAATTTTTACTGGGATTAAATGTCGGGAATTGTAAAAAACTGAGTTTAAATGTATTCGGCTAAGGTGTATGTAAACTTCCGACTTCAACTGTACAAGTTGTGGCCTCCTTCACAATGTGAGAGGGCATGCAGAAATCATTATCTAAAGACAGTCGGAACACAACCACATGATTTCATTGTCTATTTAGTTGTTATGGAGGATTATGAAGTGCAGACAATGACATTCTAGATTCTACTGAAATGCCATGTTCCACTGCCCTGCAGAATATTTAGTTTGGCCTCTGCAGCAGTGCTGTTCAATTGATATAAGTGAATGATTAAACCAGCCATAAGCTAAGCTAGCACAATGTTATATCATTGTATTGTTTTGTATTTATTATGGATCCCCATTAGCTGCTGCTGGAGCTTTGCTGGATCTGAAAATCCTCATATTCATTTATCCCCATTCTGGTTTCTCTGGGGTTTCTCATTTTGTTTTGCTACCATAGACCTGGCTCTGGCTGGTATTTCAGTACTGGTGGTGAGTGATCTGACACACAGGACTAGCTACAGTAGTGAGTGATCTGACACACACATGGCTAGTTACAGTAGTGAGTGAACTGACACACACATGGCTAGTTACAGTAGTGAGTGATCTGACACACACAGGACTAGCTACAATAGTGAGTGATCTGACAGACACAAGGCTAGCTACAGTAGTGAGCGATCAGACACACACAGGGCTAGCTACAGTAGTGAGTGAGCTGTCACACACAGGGCTAGCTACAGTTGTGAGTGATCTGACACAGACAGGACACACACAGGACTAGCTGTTGTATGAATGTGACACCTGAAGAGAAATGTATTTAGATGGCAATGAATTATATGAGAGTTAGTGCTGTGTGTTTCAAATGATTTATCACCATGGGTATGCATGTTTTCAAACATGTACGCTGGGCTCTGCCTGTCTGTTGTTGATCTGATAAAAGAGAGAGAGAGAGAGACACACGCAAAGCCTTGAGCTGACGATGAAGGACATAACACATCTAAAAGTATTCAAAGGTGGCCTGGTGACCGCAGCACCACTGTTCTCTGCTCTTCAGGCATAGCAACAGCACAGTGAGGAAGTGTTACTATGGAGATTGTCAATCACTGCGTGCCTTTTTGTCCGCCCAGCTCCTGCTGCTATAGTATTGGTCCTCTTACATACTAACAAGTAGCATTGTATTGTTCCCTGCATGGCTGCTTCTCAACAAACAGCCTTGATACTTAATATTCATCAGGCAATCACTGTTGTTATCTCCTCTTCTCAACACGAAGCTGGCTATAGTTCTGAAGAGTTGTTATCCCCTCTTCTCAACATGAAGCTGGCTATAGTTCTGAAGAGTTGTTATCCCCTCTTCTCAACATGAAGCTGGCTATAGTTCTGGAGTTGTTATCCCCTCTTAACATGAAGCTGGCTATAGTTCTGAAGAGTTGTTATCCCCTCTTAACATGAAGCTGGCTATAGTTCTGGAGTTGTTATCCCCTCTTCTCAACATGAAGCTGGCTATAGTTCTGGAGTTGTTATCCCCTCTTCTCAACATGAAGCTGGCTATAGTTCTGAAGAGTTGTTATCCCCTCATCTCAACATGAAGCTGGCTATAGTTCTGGAGTTGTTATCCCCTCTTCTCAACATGAAGCTGGCTATAGTTCTGAAGACTTGTTTTCCAATCTCCTCAACACCAAGCTGGCTATAGTTCTGAAGACCTGTTTTAAACTCTCCTCAACACCAAGCTGGCTATAGTTCTGAAGTGTATGAGATAATAATAAGGGAGTGTGATTGAGTTTTTAAAAATTCAAGCAGCATTAACATCCTGATTATATGGGCCCCTAGCCACAGGGAGAGCTCTCCAGTTGATGATATGAAAGGGGGTCGGGGAGATTTCAAGTGTTTTCACTTGGTTTCACCCTTCAGGTCTAATCAGAAGCCTCTGCGTGTGACTGGGTTTGATCTGGCCAGCAGGGAACACGAACACGCCAGCCTTGTTTACCTGGCTGGTGCGGGGAAGCCTGGAGGCTGCAGGGAGTTTTGGGAAATTCTCCCGACACTGAGGAGATGTCGTGAACGTGTGTGCGCACACACACACACACACACACACACACACACACACACACACACACACACACACACACACACACACACACACACAGAGGGGCAGAAGGGAGCACTTCAAAGCAACATGTCGGCAGCACATTTATTTATTAAGCAAAACAAAACAATGCACACTAGAGACATTACCGCTAATTAAGCATGGCAACCAGTTTTAATGAGAGAAAAAAAGGAGCAGATAAAAGGAGGTAAATTGTTGGTCCCTGGAATGTACTTCGGGTTTATTTGTATATTGTTTGTGAAACCCCCATGGGAGCTGCATGGGAGAATCTATGGTGCATTCAGCACCAGCCAGGACACTGTGGTTGGGATGTTGGTGCCACGCACAAGCATATGTACTGTACACAAACACACGCCCACACACCCACACGTACTGTACACACACGCACTACACACGCACACGTACTGTACACACACACACATGCACACGTATACACACACACACGCTTTCCTCCTAATTATTATCTATCTCAACCTCACCTGATTTTTTTGGTCCCTCAGGTTCTCCGTACAGGGACAAGATCACCATAGCGATCCTGCAGCTGCAGGAAGAAGGAAAGCTGCACATGATGAAGGAGAAGTGGTGGAGGGGGAACGGTTGTCCGGAGGATGAGAAGAATAAGGAGGCCAGCGCTCTGGGGGTCCAGAACATCGGGGGCATCTTTATCGTCCTGGCGGCTGGACTCGTCTTGTCGGTGTTTGTGGCAGTCGGAGAGTTCATCTATAAATCCAAACAAAACGCACAACTGGAAAAGGTAAAGCAACATCCTTTCACATATAGCCAGGTTGCAATGACAATGTGTCTGTGTGTGGATCTTATTATGCAGAAATTTAAGACAAGGAGACCATTTTTCCACTTTTCTATTAGCGTTGTGTTTTGGCCTAGCTTACATTTATTTTGTGGTTTACAAAATATAAAATTTTTATCACATATTTTTAATTCTGACATAAAAACCACAAAATGTGAAAGTAGAGACATTTAGTCTCGTTGTATTTGCAATAAACCATCCCTCACCTCATACTCAATAAAGTGCACTTGATGTTTGGATACGGGTGGAGGGGACATTTACACGTGTTCAGTATTAACACTTATTTGAATGTACATGATGTACAAAAGGACAGACAGACAGTAGCCATTTTAGTTACACTGAGATCACAAGGACAATTTTACATGATAGTCAGGTCAGCTCCTGAAACACTGATGTTTATGTAGATACAGTAATGCACCATATTCTTTAAGACACAGTAAGTATGGGTTCATTTTCTTGCCTTTATCCACTTAGCCCCAACGGCACCAAGGTGATAGGAAGCGTGAGGAGTTCTGCTGTCACCACGGACCCTCCAAGCAGCTACCTGTAGACTTTAACCACCAGCTCAAATGACCTCCAGAAAGACAACAGAGACTGCAGTCATTTACATTTACCTTCAAATGCACAAATTGTATTTTTTTAACTTCAGGTAGTTCCCGATTGGGAAGTTTCCTGTCGGGAGAACTGGCAGCGATGTTATGGTCACAACGTTTGAATGAAAAGTTGCCATTGGTGCATGGTTGAGTGTATGTGTTCGAAAGGTGTCCCTAAAACTAGAGGTGCACGGTTTCACACGATGGGGTTGGAAGGTTGGCCCAAATGCATGATCCATAATGTTCATGTAAATGTCACCAGTCATACGCCTTGCCACTCTCGTCTTCACGTCACCCTCAACACACAGCCACAGCAATCCTCTCCCAAAAAAGAATCATTATTATCAGATTCAAACTTTTGGACAGACAAGCCAAACTGAATCAAGCTATAATTGCAAACTCTCTGAAGGCTTAGTTTTGGAAACACATGTAAGCTTTCAGATATTATAACATACTAACTACTCTACTGAATAATCTCATATTGAAAGTGTAATGCTACAACAACACATCACTCGTTGTCAACAGCATGTAAACCTTTTGATGATCCCCTTAAGCCGATGTCCTTCCTGTCCTGTCCTTCTTGTCTTGTCCTTCCTGTCCGGTCTTTCCTATCCTTCCTGGGATTCCTGTCCTGTCCTTCCTGGGATTCCTATCTTGTCTTTCCTGCCCTGTCCTGTCCTTCCTGCCCTGTCCTGTCCTTCCTGTCTCGTCCTGTCCTGACCCGTCCTGTCCTTCCTTTCCTGTCTAACACAGTGCTCTCTCACCCAACAAGTCTCATAAATCTCAAACGCCAACCCCTACTTAGCTCTCTACAGGAGCCTGGCCTGCACTAAGAGCTTTCTTCTACACCCTCCATCGATCGCACAATGCAGTGATGCTGCTGCTCCTTCTCGGCCATAAGCCCCCACATCTGATTCAGAGCATCTAGTCGTGAAGTGATGTTCAGAGTCCTTCTGTCAACGACAACACACACGCACAGCACTACACCCACAGACCAGCCAGGGTAGACAGGAGGGGAGGTCCCCCATCAATAGGATGTAATTTAAAGAATGCTAAAGAACGATATGGCTAATAAAAACCCATAAGGAAGGTTGGTAGTGAGTAGAGTAGGGAGTAATAGTCAGCCGAGCCAGAGAAAAGAGAAGGAGAGTGATTTAATAGAAACCTCATCGTTTGATGTTGATTATGATCTCTTCCTGGTGTTCTTCAGCATGTCTTTGTGTCAGACACGGCAGTTGAAGAAGATAAGTTTCACTCTCTTATCAGCTCAGAACTAGGTGGAGGAGCGTGTCATACAGATAGCAGATATATCCAGACAGAGAATAGACCTCACTCACATATCTGTTTCAAGAAGACTTGAGTAGTTGTCAGTTGTCAGTCCATTTAACATTTTATTGTCACACTACCTGTGCCTGTATGCTACAATTATGTAAGTTGTGTACCTCAATATTTTAACATCCAATTGATAAGCGACAAAGCTGTATATTGCTTTTCATAAATTCTCATAATCAATCATTTGTTTGTGTCTGATTATCTGAGAAGCAATACATGTTTTACTCATCCAAAGCAAATAGACGTTCTCCAAGAGGTTTGCGTGTCACACAACCACAACGTGTATTTTAGTATGTGTGGCCCGTTGCTACTGTTTTAACTGTAAAACCTTGACACGATATGCAGTGTACCAAGTATTCCCATATCAATTCAATAATTAGTCACATTTGAAAATACCTGATATTTTATTTAATTGCACAAGATCCTTTACTTGAATGTGTCGACAGTACGGGGTTGTATTTTCACCACGATGCTGAAAGTGTCAACTTGAAAAATGTTCTACTAAGCATCTCTTTGTTGGGTTTGTCATGCTTGATAGCGCACACCCTGCAATTTGCATTTTATAATTACTTACAGTACCAGTCAGAAGTTTGGACACACCTACCACACACCATTCCAGGGTTTTTCTTTATTTTTACTATTTTCTACATTGTAGAATAATAGTGAAGACATCAACACTATGAAATAACACATATGGAATCATGTAGTAACCAAAAAAGTGTTAATATACAAATCAAAACATTTTTTATATTTTATATTCTTCAATGTAGCCACCCTTTGCCTTGATGACAGCTTTGCACACTCTCTCAACCAGCAATTAACAGGTGTGCCTTGTTAAAATCTATTTCCTTCCTAATGCATTTGAGCCAATCCATTGTGTTGTGACAAGGTAGGAGTGGTGAACCGAAAATAGCCCTATTTGGTAAAAGACCAAGTCCATATTATGGCAAGAAAAGCTCAAATAAGCAAAGAGAAATGACTTTCCATCATTACTTTAAGACAGGAAGGTCAGTCAATCCGGAGAATGCCAAGAGTGTGCAAAGCTGTCATCAAGGCAAAGGGTGGTTACTTTGAAGAATCTCAATATAAAATATATTTTGATTTGTTTTAAAAAATGTGGTCACTACATGATTCCATATGTGTTATTTAACAGTTTGGATATCTTCACTATTATTCTACAGTGTAGAAAATAATACAAATAAAGAACACTGTGGGAATGAGTAGGTGTGTCCAACTGCTACTGTATTCTGTGTAACATTAGAAAGGATAAAGAGAAAAAGAATAATAGCAAGTAATTTATTTAATGTTATGAGCCATACACCTTATAATGTCAACATTTGTTAATATTATTTGCCAAATCCAAAAATATATGTTGTAATGACAATAATTGTGTGTTTATTTGAAATTATTTGAATTTACTTAACTCAGATTGTGATACAGAATAACTAGGTTTTCAGTCTAATATTTTCCACTTGTTATTAACTTTAATAAAAGATTGAGAAATATTTGAAGTTTTAGTAGGCTTTTCATTCTGGTTCGCCCAATGAGGACTTTTTCTCATGAGTCCACACATTCACATTGTCACAACATGGCTGGCTTTCAGAAAAATACCATGAGCACCATGGTTGTCCACTTCCCTCTCTTCCCCCTCTTCCTTCTCCACCTTTTCCTCTTTCTCATCCCCCTTTTCCTTTTCTTCCACCTCGTTATCCTCCACCTCTCCCTCCTCCTCTTCCTCCTCCTTCAGCTCCTCCTCATCTTCCTTCCATTTCTTCTCTTCCCCCTCCTCCTCCTGCTTTTCCCTATCCTCCTGCCTGCTGCTGAGGGTGCTGCAGAGTAACCTGGCTCTCCAGGGACAGAGATCACCAGCTGTGTGTGAGGAACCATCCAGCTCCCCGATTTTGCGCGCACACACACACACGCAGGAATGTATGCATTCATATGTGCACACACACACACCTGCTCAGACAGATGTGCACACAGACACCCATTGACTACACAAACAAAAAAAGTGACTATTCATCTCTTGCTTGCACTCCATTTTTCCATCATGTTATCATGGAGTGAGAGATGAAGTGGGAGCTACTATGGTGTCTTTCCATCTCAGCTGTTATACCCAACCTGATGAGCAGGTCTTGGGTCTATAGATCCGTGTACGTGGTGGTACAGACTGACTGAGCTGTACTGTACATGGGCAGCCTGCAAAATACCTACCAGTGCCTTCTTCCATTAATGGTAGTAAAAAAGCTTTAAGGCAGTAAAAGTGTTGGATTTATTATTTCTCCATCTCACCTCCTTAAGTGGACGTTTTCTTCCTGTCTTCCTCTGAGCTCAAAGTGCTCTGAGACCTGAGCCTGTTCAGCTCAGGATTGGACTGCTGGTGGTGGAGAAAAGGGGTCGTTAAAACTCTGTAATTCAATGGCCACCACTAAACAGCCACCATCAATCCAACTATGAGCCCAGCAGCCATGAGGCCATGATGGAGATGTGTCCCCTGAGTCAGGGAGGGTTTTCTTAGCCTGCCTGGGAAGCCAGATGGGTGGGGTTTTACTTTTGGGACTTTTATATTGGTCCTAGGTGGCCACTAAGTCCACAGCTTCATGAGGGGAGAAGTGTCCTAGGTAGAAGATGCTATTCAATCTCTCTTTCCCAGAGAAAATCAATAGCCATGAAAAGCATGTTTTCTGAAAGGCTTGTAGTCAATCAGCAGGACTTCTAGGAGTAATTCCTGCAACTCCAGTTGTAGCTTTTTACTGTTTTTTGTGAGAAGAAGACAAACAATATGATATGATATAAATATAATTTATGAATATGATATACACATACTAACATGTAATATCATATACACTCAGATAGGTACATACCTTCGTACACCCAAATCCATATACTCAATATGCATAGAATTTTGAGTGCTGGTGAATTGATGTGATTGTTGGTATGCTGGAAAGCAAAAGCATTAAAACATTTACATGGTGGAAGTCCTATAGCCATAACAATAGAATGTGTTAATGTGAGATACCTGTTCATTAGGACAACTCATAACAATGTCATAACCCAATTGGTCATAGATGAGGAAGAAAGGCACTAAGGAGAAGGCTGCCTGTTAGTTAAGCATTGGCATGAGTAACTGAATGACACTCAATCACTGGCTGACTTAGCAGCATAAAGTCTTCACTGTTGTCTTCATCCCTGTGTTCTTGCTAGTAGACCAACCCAGCCTTCAATTGCTTGAGGTGGGCAAAGGCCTTATTTCTCTTGACAGGATGGTTGAGCCCTTTCACATTCCAGCTAGTAAGGTAGACATCTCTCGGTTCTCTATCAACTCAACTGAGGTTCTGAATTATTGCCGGTCCAAAATATAAGTTGTGTTTTTATGTGAAAGATTTAACCTAGACTCGAAAAACATATTAGTCCCTTGGAATCTGTTTCACCAATAGTACCTCCAGGAATAGCAGTCTCAGATTTAGTTGAGTCACTCGTTATTCAGTGCACCATTTGCAAATGCCAGAGTAGCTTTGAGAAAAGGAGAAGGAAGAAGAAGAGGCAGCAGCTTAATTGGCCATGCAGCTACATGGGATTTGAGTCAGACGAGATGTAATATGCATCAATAAGTCATGCTGCTGTATGGGCCTGGGCCCCGGCTGGGCTGCCTGGCAGAGAAGGATGGGGGAAATCTGCCATGGAGAAATCACTTTAGCTAGCCTAGAATGCTCACTGTGTGTGTGTGTGTGTGTGTGTGTGTGTGTGTGTGTGTGTGTGTGTGTGTGTGTGTGTGTGTGTGTGTGTGTGTGTGTGTGTGTGTGTGTGTGTGTGTGTGTGTGTGTGTGTGTTTGCACGCTTGCCTGTGTGTATGTGCGTTCGCTCGCCATGTGTGCGACTCCAGATGGACTCCAGCATCTCGGCACTGTGCACAGCTTTCCTTCTAACCCTCTTCAATCCACCCTTCCCAAAGCATTACCCCCCCCTAGACCATCTAGCCCTTCCTTCATCCCAGCCCCTCCACTCACCAACCAAACTTCACACCCGTGCTTGATTTTAAACTGAATCATTGCCAGGGCTAAAGGCATGTTTCAATTAGCAGTATGTCAACACATTTTAATAATTTAAAGCTGTTAACGCAAGCTACCATAACCAGGTGTTGCTGTACATGATCAAATAGCTGCACAGCTGTAGTAAGATACTTATAATACTGCATTAACAGTCTGTGGATAAAGTAAATGTTTCTCAGCTATCTGAAAACATGAAGTTGCTAAATCTATTGTCTCCCAATACAAGAGGAAGCCCTGCCGACCTCCAGTGCAAATCTTGTCCTGATTCCTACCTACTTCTAGCCCCTTTATCCACCTACTACACTAAAAGACTATGGACATGCAACCTCCATCCAACTCCCCCAGCCCCAGCTAGATCTCCAGCCCGAGCCCACCCACCCTTTCCTGAGCCAGCTCCTCTCTCCCCTTCCTGCTCTGTGTCACCATGGCAGCTCTCAGAGAGGGGGCTGTAGAGAGCCTGCCCTGGGGAAGTAGCAGGTCTGCAGTGCTCTGCTCTGCTGAGCTTATTACTGCCAAATTGTTTGGAACTAGAGGAGGCTCTCTCTGAAATCCCTGTTTTCTCTCTCTCTTTCTCTTTCTGACTCTCTCTCTCTCTCTCTTTCACTCTCTCCTACAGAGGTCCTTCTGCAGTGCCATGGTGGACGAGTTGCGGGTGTCCCTCAAGTGCCAGCGGCGCCTCAAACACAAGCCTCAGCCGCCCGTCATGGTGAAGACAGAAGACGTCATCAACATGCACACCTTCAACGACCGCAGACTGCCAGGCAAAGAGACCATGGCCTAGAACAGGACTCCCTCTCTCTCTATCCCTCTAACTCTTTCTATCTCTCTCTCTATCCCTCTAACTCTTTCTATATCTCTCTCTCTGCTGTCACGTGGAGGTGTGTAGGGTGAAGAGACACTGGGGGAGGGAGGAAGGCTGATAGTTGATTTATGTGAGTGTATTTGGAGGGGGGGGTTAAGAGTGGGAGAGGAGATGAGAAGAAAGGAGAAGAGAAGAGAAGAAAAGAGAAGTGGAGAAGAGAGGAGCTGAGCTGCTCTGATCACTGACTGGACTGACTGTCTGGCATCGTTGTTTTGAAACACTAAGCTAGAAATGAAAAGAGATTCAACAATGTTTCCTGTGGAAATAACTTGAACCAACCTGGGAGCAATTCAATGTGAGTTACCTCATTACTCTACCTGGCAGTGCACCTGAGCAAGGAGTGACCAAGTGGTGCCATGATTTAGTATAAAAAAAGAGAGAGATAAACCCAGGATTCAGAGGAAAGGAGGGAGGGCAGGTTAAATTGAAAGTATAGAATATCATACAGGTATATGTTTGGTTGTACCTTAAATATTGATTCAATTTGGACATGTGATCTCTATCTGCTACCCAACCACTCTCTCTCTCACTGAGTAGACCACATGCAGAGAGCTTGGTTAGGTAGAATCAGGAGCACGGACATCCCTCAGTCATAGTTATGGAGCAAACACATACACAGACACTAATAGAAAAAATGGAGAGAAAATCAGTTGGCGAGTGTGTAGAGGACGCATCTTGTTTATATTCAACCATAGAAGAAGAAGGAGACCAGATGGGCTAGAAACAGCCAGTTCCAAATTAAACCCAAAGCCCAAAACGCATTGGTGAGCAGGACAGAACTGCTCCCAACATGTACAGAGGCATCGTTTATTCATATGATTCACTGTTGGAAAGAATACAGTACATTATCCATCAGGCAATAGGGGATTTAATTTACTTTATTTCAGAGTACTAACATTTTGTTAAATTATGGGGGATGGGAAACTTTTTTTGAATTAAAAAATATATACCGGTACATATATAAATACAAGAGAGACAGATTACCGGGTGAGGGGCAGTGATGTAATAGAGGAATTAGGTGCTAGGAACTGGAAGTGACATGAAGAGTGGCGTACATGATGAAAGTAGTAACCTTGGAAACCTTAGTAGTTTGAATTGAAGGAAAGCAGGACAGCAGGAGTGGATCTGAAACTAAATTCACAGCAATCACACAACATGAGGAATTTATTTATTCAAGTATTTATTATTTTATTTATATTTTCATTGACTGGATTTTCACAGCAGCTGCAAGGATACAGTACACACCTCATTTTCAGATTTGATGGGTACAAATTCTTTGTTTTTCTTTTTTGTTCGATGTCAAGTCTCAAGTTTCTTTTTGTATTCTTGCGGCTTTTATTTTAGTACAAAATCCTCACATTTACTTGTGCAAATGCAATTTCTATGAAAAAGTGTTTTTGTACGAAGAAAATCAAAAATTTTGTAATAATTTTTATCAACACAAAATGCACCACGGATGTCACCACGGCAGACAGCGAGCCTCTCTCTCCACTGTGGGCCGTGTGGGCATCCCAAGGGATAGCAGCCCCATCTAGGATAGCCCCGTCAGGCCTAACACAACCCCCTCCAGGGGGTCACGAGAACAACCCTTCCATGGACCGGCCTCACACCGATGGGGTCTCCAGAGCATTCTGGTTGAGCTTCAGTGGCATAATACATGTTTTGGAAAAACTATTTTTATCATGTAAAGGAATCATATTTAAAAGAAAGATATTTTTACTTCAGGTGAAAGAAGAGTAATGATTAAACAATAATTAGAACAATACATATATATATACACACCAAGAAGTTGAAGTGAAGAGGACTGCCAATGATGCTTATCATTCTACACCCCTGATTTCCAATAGACTGCTAGTTTTCAGTGCTGAGAAATTGTGTGTAAATGGTTAAAAAAACAGAAAAATATGTATTTAACAAAATAAAGAACACCTACAGTGGCAAGAAAAAGTATGTGAACCCTTTGGAAATACCTGGATTTCTGCATAAATTGTTCATACAATTTCATCTGATCTTCATTTAGGTCACAACAATAGACAAGCACAGTCTGCTTAAACTAATAACACACAAACAATTATACGTTTTTATGTCTTTATTGAACACACCGTGTAAACATTCACAGTACAGGGTGGGAAAAGTATGTGAATCCTTGGATTTAATAACTGGTTGACCCTCCTTTGGCAGCAATAACCTCAACCAAATGTTTTCTGTAGTTACCATTCAGACCTGCACAACGGTCAGGAGGAATTTTGGACCATTCCTCTTAAACAACTGTTTCAGTTCAGAAATATTCTTGGGATATCTGGTGTGAACTACTCTCTAGAGGTCATGCCACAGCATCTCAAATCGGGTTGAGGTCAGAAGGTGTATTTTCTTCTATTGAAGCCATTCTATTGTTGATTTACTTCTGTGTTTTGGGTCGTTGTCCTGTTGCGTCACCCAACTTCTGTTGAACTTCAATTGGCGGACAGATAGCCTTACATTCTTCTGCAAAATGTCCTGATAAACTTGGGAATTCCTTTTTACGTCGATGATTGCAAGCTATCCAGGCCCTGAGGCAGCAAAGCAGCTCCAAACCATGATGCTCCCTCCACTATACTTTACAGTTGGGATGAGGTTTTGATGTTGGTGTGCTGTGCCTTTTTTTCTCCACACATAGTATTGTGTGTTCCTTCGAAACAACTCAACTGTAGTTTCATCTGTCCACAGTAATTTTGCCAGTAGCCCTGTAGAACATCCAGGTGCACTTTTGCAAACTTCAGATGTACAGTAATGTTTTTTTTTGGACAGCAGTGACTTCTTCCATGGTGTCCTCCCATGCACACCATTCTTGTTCAGTGTTTTACGTATCGTAGACTCATCAACAGAGATGTTAGCATGCTCCAAATATTTCTGTAAGTTTTTAGCTGACACTGTAGGATTCTTCCTAATCATTGAGCATTCTGCTCTCTGCTCTTGCAGTCATCTTTGCAGGACGGCCACTCCTAGGGAGAGTAGCAACAGTGTTGAACTTTCTTACATTTATAGACAATGTGTCTTACCGTGGACTGATGAACACCAAGGCTTTTAGAGATACTTTTGTAACCCTTTCCAGCTTTATGCAAGTCAACAATTCTTAACCTTGGGTCTTCTGAAATCTCTTTTGTTCGAGGCATGGTTCACATCAGGCAATGCTTCTTGTGAATAGCAAACTCAAATTTTGTGAGTGTTTTTATAGGGCAAGGCAGCTCTAACCAACATCTCCAATCTCGTCTCATTGATTGGACTCCAGGTTAGCTGACTCCTGGCTCCAATTAGCTTTTGGAGAGGTCATTAGCCTAGGGGTTCACATACTTTTTCCAACCTACATTGTGAATGTTTAAATGATGTATTCAATGTAGACAAGAAAAATACATTAATTAGTGTTTTATTAGTTTAAGCA
Source organism: Salvelinus alpinus (assembly GCF_045679555.1). Lineage (NCBI taxonomy): Eukaryota > Metazoa > Chordata > Actinopteri > Salmoniformes > Salmonidae > Salvelinus > Salvelinus alpinus. The sequence continues at coordinate 4,547,135 of NC_092120.1, read as the reverse complement.
CACTGTGTTTGTCTGTTGTTGTGACTTAGATGAAGATGAGAACAAATTTGATGACCAATATATGCAGAAATCCAGGGAATTCCAAAGGGTTCACATACTTTTTCTTGCCACTGTAACTAATTTTGAACGTGTTATGAAAACTAAACGGAGTGCACACAGTTTACTGTTTGAAGTTGATACACAAGTTTAAAGAAAATAAAAAAAAATCTTCACAACTTTGTGGTGTCGTTCATTTGACTCTAAAGCAAAATGTTTTGTCACCATTACATTGTTACAGCTTGGATCAGACTCTAAACAGAACAAATAGCAAAGTGAACAGAAAACACATTAGAAGACTGATGGAATATGGGATATATATATACACAAAAATCGAATGAAGAACAAAGCAAGTCGATATTGAGCCAAAAAGAAAAAGAAACCACAGCATTTGAATAGAAAGATAATTGTTCAAGACTCCTTCAGTACTTTTTTATTTTTTTTATCATATAATGTTGACTGTGCGCAATCACCCTGCATTTTGTACTCCATATCCCTCCATCTGGAGAGCAGCTGTGGAAATACTGACATGGATGAAAAAAGGGCAATCAATCTATTCTGTTTATTAGAAAAAATGTAAATGTTATTAATCTTTAACACGTGAAACGATTCCTATTTGAAAGACACAAAATGTACAGCAGATCTGCCATGCATACCCATTAATGCATTTATATTAGCAGTTAGGAAAATTGGCAAAATAAATGATTATACTATACAACAACT
>NC_092120.1:4537340-4546276 GCF_045679555.1 Salvelinus alpinus | reverse complement strand
ACAGTGGGGAGAACAAGTATTTGATACACTGCCGATTTTGCCGATTTTCCTACTTACAAAGCATGTAGAGGTCTGTAATTTTTATCATAGGTACACTTCAACTGTGAGAGACGGAACCTAAAACAAAAATCCCGAAAATCACATTGTATGATTTTTAAGTAATTAATTAGCATTTTATTGCATGACATAAGTATTTGATACATCAGAAAAGCAGAACTTAATATTTGGTACAGAATCCTTTGTTTGCAATTACAGAGATCATACGTTTCCTGTAGTTCTTGACCAGGTTTGCACACACTGCAGCAGGGATTTTGGCCCACTCCTCCATACAGACCTTCTCCAGATCCTTCAGGTTTCGGGGCTGTCTCTGGGCAATACGGACTTTCAGCTCCCTCCAAAGATTTTCTATTGGGTTCAGGTCTGGAGACTGGCTAGGCCACTCCAGGACCTTGAGATACTTCTTACGGAGCCACTCCTTAGTTGCCCTGGCTGTGTGTTTCGGGTCGTTGTCATGCTGGAAGACCCAGCCACGACCCATCATCAATGCTCTTACTGAGGGAAGGAGGTTGTTGGCTAAGATCTCGCAATACATGGCCCCATCCATCCTCCCCTCAATACGGTGCAGTCGTCCTGTCCCCTTTGCAGAAAAGCATCCCCAAAGAATGATGTTTCCACCTCCATGCTTCACGGTTGGGATGGTGTTCTTGGGGTTGTACTCATCCTTCTTCTTCCTCCAAACACGGCGAGTGGAGTTTAGACCAAAAAGCTCTAGTTTTGAATCATCAGACCACATGACCTTCTCCCATTCCTCCTCTGGATCATCCAGATGGTCATTGGCAAACTTCAGACGGGCCTGGACATGCGCCTGCTTGAGCAGGGGGACCTTGTGTGCGCTGCAGGATTTTAATCCATGACGGCGTAGTGTGTTACTAATGGTTTTCTTTGAGACTGTGGTCCCAGCTCTCTTCAGGTCATTGACCAGGTCCTGCCGTGTAGTTCTGGGCTGATCCCTCACCTTCCTCATGATCATTGATGCCCCACGAGGTGAGATCTTGCATGGAGCCCCAGACCGAGGGTGATTGACCATCATCTTGAACTTCTTCTATTTTCTTCTATTTTCTAATAATTGCGCCAACAGTTGTTGCCTTCTCACCAAGCTGCTTGCCTATTGTCCTGTAGCCCATCCCAGCCTTGTGCAGGTCTACAATTTTATCCCTGATGTCCTTACACAGCTCTCTGGTCTTGGCCATTGTGGAGAGGTTGGAGTCTGTTTGATTGAGTGTGTGGACAGGTGTCTTTTATACAGGTAACGAGTTCAAACAGGTGCAGTTAATACAGGTAATGAGTGGAGAACAGGAGGGCTTCTTAAAGAAAAACTAACAGGTCTGTGAGAGCCGGAATTCTTACTGGTTGGTAGGTGATCAAATACTTATGTCATGCAATAAAATGCAAATGAATTACTTAAAAATCATACAATGTGATTTTCTGGATTTTTGTTTTAGATTCCGTCTCTCACAGTTGAAGTGTACCTATGATAAAAATTACAGACCTCTACATGCTTTGTAAGTAGGAAAACCTGCAAAATCGGCAGTGTATCAAATACTTGTTCTCCCCACTGTATATAACACAGGGTTATTCAATATGTAAGCCTATAGAGCAGTAATGTCCCTTGGGCAGACTGTGTGTAGACCGAGAGAATCTGCCAGAACTGAATGAGATGCGTGAATTCCGAGCAGCATTACTTCACGTTTGGCGGTTTTGGGGTTTTCATCACTGGTTAGTTGGACATATCAGGATTGGGCGAAGGAGGGTGCTTAAACTGCTTCACCTGCAGTGCTTTGTGCATTTGCGCACACGGATCTGAAGGGGGTGGGCTGAGAGTTTCCTTTTGCGAGGGCGGAGACTACATTTTTGCCGGAACTCTCAATTTTTGACACGTGAACACAGAAGTTAATCACTTACGCAAGATTTTACTTCTGGGTTAGCAGAGATGAATAGAGCAATTGTACAATTATTCCCAAGCCATTGAAACGAGACAAAATGTATAAATGCAAGACTGTCTGTGAGGGTAATCACATGCACACTTAATGCTCAAATGTATGTGCATATACAATGATAAACGGGTCCCAGTGACTCACAGGCTTTATTAGATGGGGATTGTTGTGGATGGGGAGACGCTGTCCTTGATGGCAAGAGGAGAGGAAACTGCCTTGTAGCGTCGAGGAATTAACTATCCATAATGAATTAAAATAGAGGGAATTAACACAGTGATGAACAAAGCCAAATGACTGTCGTTAAGGGACGGTGGGGGTAGTGAGAGTGTGGAGGTAGCCTGCTTTACTTGTGGGCCACGGTCACCAATTCACCCAGAAACAGACTCAGTCAGCAAACATAGGGAGGGTCAGACAAGGACACCGCTTCCTCTTAGCCAATCCCTGATCTGACGATGACCCTTGACCCATACCCAGGGTATGACTCAGCAGAACGCTGCAGCTAATCAGATTAACTATCCATCCTCACCCTGACCTGAGAGGTGGGATGGATAGGACGGATGGGATGGGATGAAGGCCCAGGGGCTGTCAGGGGCAGTGTTGTGGAGATGCAGCCAACAGATTACATTTAAAAACATTTTTACCTAACCTGTCTAACCTGCTGGTTTAGAAAGCTTTCCTCCTTATCGACCTGACCTCAGTTTGCCGGTTACTTCATAACTGGATGTAGAGGAACATGAACACTGTTGGCCTTTTTTGTTGTGTGTTAGTTGTGGCGTAAATCTGCTTCCATACGTTGGTGACTTCTAAAATTCAAAGTATCTGATAAGTGCAGCTCTATTTGAACAAGCTTTATGAAAAAATAGCTTTTGAATACATTTGTAAAAAAAATCTAATGGAAATGTACTGTTTGAAGAGTAATAGATATAATTTGAGGTTCAACAGAGGCAGAAACCCTGGAAAAGCTTCACCATGGATTCATCTTAGGTCATTCAGCAGCAGGAAAATGATCTGTCCAAAACATACCGAAAACACACACCAATGTCCAAATTAGTAGTGGAACAGTGGATCCTGCTGGTCCACACTGTCTTTACCCTCAGAAAAATGAACAAAACAAACAGTGGTGTCAGTGTCCAGCCCACCGCCAGGATAACAGCTCATTAAAAAACATTCCGATGGTAAGAAAACACATTCTGTGGAGGGAGAAAACATCCTTATCTGTGCCCTGCGTCCTCAGGACTAATGCTGCCATTGTGTGGATCGTTAGAACCTAGCCCAGGGTGTTTTTCTTTGTGTGTGTGCCTGTTCTCAGCCATTCCATTATCAGATTGAAGTTTTCACACAAGGTGTCGCTTCAGACGGGCCCGAATCTTCACACCTCTGTCAGGCCGAGGAGGGAGGACGGAGGGAGATAACAAATGCACACGGCGGATCCCATTAATTGGCTAATTATCATGGCTGGTGGGGAGTGCCAGTAAACTGGAGATGGGGAAGGTAAAGCCATGTCCCCTGTATGCTCCTCTCATCCCCCAGTCAAACCCTGTTTATCAATCAACAGTTTTAATGAAGACTGAACAGGACACGGCCGTACGTGGTGGCGACCGAGAGATGGCCGTCGTCCTTGAGACATGGGGCTTCAGGCCAAGGGTTTTGTTAGTTGTCTCTGAGGTTCTCTCTCATAGCTAGATATGGGAAATGATTGAAGTTTTCATTATTTCTGAATACTTACTAAGATAATAACCCTCTTGGCCAGGTCTCCCTGGAAAAAGAGATTCCTATCTAAATTGTTTTATTAGATCTCTCTATGTTTCTCATTGACCTGATTTAAGAACAGGGAAGAAAGGGGAGGGGAGAAGATGGGAGGAGAGAGGAGGAGAGGGGAGGAGAGGAGAGGGGAGGAGAGGGCTAGAGAGGGGCGGGGAGGGAGGGGAGGAAAGGAGAAGGGTGGAGAGGAGAGGGGTGGAGGATTTTGGACTAAACCATGTTGTGTTAAACCGGAGGAGTAAACCATCCCAAACCTACTGTATCATGTGACAAAAGCAATAAGACCACCTTCAGCCATGGCAGAGATGTAACGGAATTCTTCGTCCTCCTCTGACGAGGAGTAAGAAATGTCGGACCAAGATGCAGCGTGGTCAGTATCCATTATTTATTAGAATACTTTCAAGAAAGAACAAAAACAATAAACTGACAAAATAAACGAAATAGTGAACACTAAACACAGGAACACACGAACAGGAACAATCACCCACAACCCACAATACAAAACAGGCTACCTAAATATGGTTCCCAATCAGAGACAACAACTAACACCTGCCTCTGATTGAGAACCATATCAGGCCAAACACATAGAAACAGACAAACTAGACATACAACATAGAATGCCCACTCAGATCACACCCTGACCAAACAAAACATAGAAACATACAACGCAAACTATGGTCAGGGCGTGACAAGAGATTCCAAAGCTACATCCTTCAGATAAAATAACAAGGGAGAGAGGGGGGTAAGAGAGGGAAAGAGAGAGAGAGCGGTGGATAAATAAAGGATCCCATGTGGAATTGTGTCAAGACGTGTGACACCGCATCAAGCAGCATTCAATGCTATTTCCTCTCTATGTGCCTTGGCAAAAAAATCATGTGTTAAAAGTAAAGGACAGTATGGAGGATTCCCCCCTAGCAGCCTCTGTAGCTGGTAGAGATTATCAACCCAATAAACACAGGGCCTGAACAGCTGAGAGGAGTAAACACATGGCCTGAATGGTTGAGAGGAGTTAATACAGGGTCTGAATGGTTGAGAGGAGTAAACACATGGCCTGAATGGTTGAGAGGAGTTAATACAGGGCCTGAACAGCTGAGAGGAGTAAACACATGGCCTGAATGGTTGAGAGGAGTAAACACAGGGCCTGAATGGTTGAGAGGAGTTAACACAGGGCCTGAATGGTTAAGACGAGTAAACACAGGGCCTGAATGGTTGAGAGGAGTAAACACAGGGCCTGAATGGTTGAGAGGAGTAAACACAGGGCCTGAACAGCTGAGAGGAGTAAACACATGGCCTGAATGGTTGAGAGGAGTTAATACAGGGTCTGAATGGTTGAGAGGAGTAAACACATGGCCTGAATGGTTGAGAGGAGTTAATACAGGGTCTGAATGGTTGAGAGGAGTAAACACATGGCCTGAATGGTTGAGAGGAGTTAATACAGGGCCTGAACAGCTGAGAGGAGTAAACACATGGCCTGAATGGTTGAGAGGAGTTAATACAGGGTCTGAATGGTTGAGAGGAGTAAACACATGGCCTGAATGGTTGAGAGGAGTTAATACAGGGTCTGAATGGTTGAGAGGAGTAAACACATGGCCTGAATGGTTGAGAGGAGTAAACACAGGGCCTGAACAGCTGAGAGGAGTTAACACAGGGCCTGAATGGTTAAGAGGAGTAAACACAGGGCCTGAATGGTTGAGAGGAGTAAACACAGGGCCTGAATGGTTGAGAGGAGTTAACACAGGGCCTGAATGGTTAAGAGGAGTAAACACAGGGCCTGAATGGTTGAGAGGAGTAAACACAGGGCCTGAATGGTTGAGAGGAGTAAACACAGGGCCTGAATTGTTAAGAGGAGTAAACACAGGGCCTGAATGGTTGAGAGGAGAAACAGCGAAAGTGAAAGTCACAGGCGTTTATCCTCCTCTGATCCCCACCACAGGAGCTTTACAGACATAATCCCACATTACACTGTGGGAGAAAGCACCCACCACCAGGGCCTAATGGCCTGTGACCAGATTACACTGCCTGAGACCCACCCAGATGTAATGGAGTGTGACCAGATTACACTGTCTGAGACCCACCTAGATGTAATGGAGCGTGACCAGATTACATTGTCTGAGACCCACCCAGATGTAATGGAGCGTGACCAGATTACAGTGTGTGAGACCCACCCAGATGTAATGGAGCGTGACCAGATTACAGTGTGTGAGACCCACCCAGATGTAATGGAGCGTGACCAGATTACACTGTCTGAGACCCAACCAGATGTAATGGAGCGGGACCAGATTACACTGTCTGAGACCCACCCAGATCTAATGGAGCGGGACCAGATTACAGTGTGTGAGACCCACCCAGATCTAATGGAGCATGACCAGATTACAGTGTGTGAGACCCACCCAGATCTAATGGAGCGGGACCAGATTACAGTGTGTGAGACCCACCCAGATCTAATGGAGCGGGACCAGATTACAGTGTGTGAGACCCACCCAGATCTAATGGAGCGGGACCAGATTACAGTGTGTGAGACCCACCCAGATCTAATGGAGCGGGACCAGATTACACTGTCTGAGACCCACCCAGATCTAATGGAGCGGGACCAGATTACAGTGTGTGAGACCCACCCAGATCTAATGGAGCGGGACCAGATTACAGTGTGTGAGACCCACCCAGATCTAATGGAGCGGGACCAGATTACAGTGTGTGAGACCCACCCAGATCTAATGGAGCGGGACCAGATTACACTGTCTGAGACCCACCCAGATCTAATGGAGCGTGACCAGATTACAGTGTGTGAGACCCACCCAGATCTAATGGAGCGGGACCAGATTACAGTGTGTGAGACCCACCCAGATCTAATGGAGCGGGACCAGATTACAGTGTGTGAGACCCACCCAGATGTAATGGAGTGTGACCAGATTACAGTGTGTGAGACCCACCCAGATCTAATGGAGCGTGACCAGATTACAGTGTGTGAGACCCACCCAGATGTAATGGAGTGTGACCAGATTACAGTGTGTGAGACCCACCCAGATCTAATGGAGCGTGACCAGATTACAGTGTGTGAGACCCACCCAGATCTAATGGAGCATGACCAGATTACAGTGTGTGAGACCCACCCAGATGTAATGGAGCGTGACCAGATTACACTGTCTGAGACCCACCCAGATGTAATGGAGCATGACCAGATTACAGTGTGTGAGACCCACCCAGATGTAAAGGAGTGGGACCAGATTACAGTGTGTGAGACCCACCCAGATCTAATGGAGCATGACCAGATTACAGTGTGTGAGACCCACCCAGATGTAAAGGAGTGGGACCAGATTACAGTGTGTGGGACCCACCCAGATCTAATGGAGCGGGACCAGATTACACTGTGTGAGACGCACTTGTAGTGAGGTTATGGACGATATGTGATCTCCCCAGGGTAGTGAAGCCATTCATGGACGTTTCATGCCATGGACCAGGATAAAAGGGTGCGATGGAGGATAGCTGGAGAGGAGTGTGTGGTCTCTGATTCTGGTCCAGGGGACTAGTGTCCTTACACACAAGCACACACACATGCACACATACGCTGGCCCAGACCACAGCCACAGCCAGGGGTGGCAGGTGCAGTGCCATCGGGATATTAAACAGTATCAGCCCAGACGCAATGTTTGTCTGCTCTCTGCTGTATTAGCCAATAGCGGTATCTCAAAGCAAACACACAGAAAAAGAGAAATTCATCTGTAAATCACTAATTTAATTTGTTACTGAAGAAACAAACTGATTCCGAATCTGCCTGTGGCTGTGGATGGAATGAGAACCAGACAATGCCATTGTGTGTGTGTGTGTGTGTGTGTGTGTTGTTGAGAGGAAAGGCTAGATCTTCTCCTTTAATCTTACCCCAGGATACAGCTCGACACAAAAAAGTAAATATTCCATCTTTTGTTGGACTGAAACCAATAAAGGTGTAGAACAGCGTGTCATGCTGCATTGTGAGGTATCAGGCAGATAGATTCAGATGAAAACAATGAAAACAGCTGGGGTCTGATCTCGTAGTGGTATATTCTAATAACGGGAACTTGTTATCCTTAGTGTTTAATACATTTAGGGAATCTGCTTTTCTGACTCTGCATAGAGTATAATGTGCTCCACGCCTTGTCGGCCTTGGTTGCAAGTTTGATGCGTCAACAACATATTATAGACTTTGTATTACATTTATAGATTAGAGAATCATAAAGACATCCCAGCATACTTTAAAGACCAGGATTGAGGGATACACAGTACTGCCTCTTCCCAGAGGCCTGAGCTTTTTGTTGTCACTACCCTCTGCACCATAGGAGCCACGGTTAAGGTCCCCAGTGCAGCTCTCACTCTCTCATGCTACAATATTGTATATACCAGTATTATGCTTGAAAATGCTTACAAAATACTGCGTGTGGACAAAATAAAGGATATATATTTGTATAAAAGCAGTAAGTCACTACTGTATCCTCAGACAGTGAGTGGATAAATAAAGTGAGGCGTAGTGACAGGCAGGATAACTCTCATAACTTTGATCATGCAATATTAATTCTGAATGTTTTATTCATGTGGGAGCAGCTAGCGGAGCTCCAGGATGTGGCCTTTCCCCGAGCCGTTCCTTTCCCTGTCTGCTCAACCTTTTCTCTCTCTGTCTCTCTCTCTGTCTCTCTCTCTGTCTGTCTCTCTGTCTGTCTCTCTCTCTGTCTCTCTCTCTCTCTCATATATATATATATATATATATATCTCTCTCTCTCTCTCTCTCTCTCTCTCTCTCTCTCTCTCTCTCTCTCTCTCTCTCTCTCTCAATTCAATTCAATTTCAATTCAATTCAAGGGGCTTTATTGGCATGGGAAACGTGTTAACATTGCCAAAGCAAGTGAGGTAGGTAATATACAAAAGTCAAATAAACAATAAAAATGAACAGTAAACATTACACATACAGAAGTTTCAAAACAATAAAGACATTACAAATGTCATATTATATATATGCAGTGTTGTAACAATGTACAAATGGTCTCTCTCTCTCTCTCTCTCTCTCTCTCTCTCTCTCTCTCTCTCTCTCTCTCTCTCTCTCTCTCTCTCTCTCTCTCTCTCTCTCTCTCTCTCTCTCTCTCTCTCTCTCTCTCTCTCTCTCTGTCTCTCTCTCTGTCTGTCTCTCTGTCTGTCTCTCTCTCTGTCTCTCTC